>NC_056623.2:199988612-200258612 GCF_002870075.4 Lactuca sativa
CACACTTTGTAAACACTTTCATTTGAAACGAAATGGTTGTTTATTACTTACTTACCACATACATATCTCGTGTTACTTGACATGACGTCCTCCACCCCCGAATGTTTCCGCCGTTCCGGTTTTGGGGTGTGACAGATTGGTATTAGAGCAGTGTTTATAGTGAACTAAGTATATCAACCGATAAAAGATATATAACTATAAATACAATGGGGCTTAAGTGGTCTGGATAATGATATATTTTAGAATATAACTACAAGTTATAAAAATATACCTACTTGCTCATACATGTACATACTAGAACTAGGATCACGAGGAGAACATAACTAAAAGTATTTCATGGTTGGGCACTGTCGTCAACCCGAACAGTTATGTAATCATAGCTAGGATCAATATAGTCTGATCAAATATATTCATTCGAGATGTGACCAACATGTGTTTTGGAATGATGTGGTGTTGCAACAGGGTTAAAACTTACCTTATCACCAGTCAAGAAAACGTCAGAACAAGTACAATTAGAATTAGAGTACTATGGGAGTATTCTATGATACTATAACGCGATAACGATTTTCGATCATACCAAGTACATTATGTTAGAATACTACAGGAGTATTTTGGTCCAGATACATAACTTATGTGATAACTTAAAAGACCCTTACGGATAGGTCTATAATCTTGCGGAGTATATTCTTCAAGTTTTATATATAATCAAGATCTCATAGACATAGAATCTGTGACCGACGCTTCGCTATCCATTCCTTTTAAGGAAGTAGTGTTGATCAATAGTTCGAAGGTCTATTTGATCTTCAAATATATACAATACCAACTGGTATACTAAGTATAATTATAGGAAGATTCTGTAAGGATCACCCCATAAAATTACCTTAAAGCTCATAGGTTCTTTAGTCACTTTCATTCTCGCACGACAAGCCCAGATAAACGTAACCACTTCCTCAGAGTAGACAACAGAAGAGTCCAGGAGGAACAAGGACAAGTCCATGAGAAGTTTTCAAGGAAAGATCAACCAAAGTAACCAAAACGTCTTATGCGTCACACTAATAAATATTAATTAGGTTAATTTATCGAGCGAGTGGAAACACTGCTCACTTTTCATGTGTTAGAATTATTTTCATACATACAGCTGGTAACAGTTATTTAGGAAACAGATATTCATTCGAGGATAGTTATTTCAAATTCATAGAGTTTATTAGGTATTGACTCATTTATGAATTTTTCCTAGAACCATGTGGAAGTCAGGACCCGATAAATCCAGAACTAGGATAACCTTGTCTTTTCAGCTTTCGGCTTGTGTCCGTTGCTATAGACTTATTCCATCTCATCCTTGTTTTCTTTTAGCAAAGATGCCTCCTCACAGATCACCCAGACACGCCACTCCGATAACTCCAATACCTTCTCCACAATCGATGCAACAACTCTGAACGCTGCAGTGGTCGCGGCTGTGGCAATAGCCTTGGCAGAATATCACTCCACCAGTACAGGTGGAGGCGAAGCGCCTACCAATTCTACACAAGGTGAAGTTCCTGTACGCCAAGGAGAATGCTGTTACAAAGATTTCACCAGATGCTAACCATTGTCCTTTAAAGGAACTGAAGGAGTCATTGCCCTTATGCAATGGTTCGAGAAGACAGAGTGGGTTTTCGAAATCTGATTATGCCCAGAAGGAAGCAAAGTGAAGTTTGCTGCCTGTACCTTCGATGGCAAGGCCCTAACATGGTGGAACAGCCATGTTAAGTCACTGACCCTATCAGTGGCTAACTCCATAGGTTGGGAAAACCTAAAGGAGTTAATGCGGGAGGAATACTCCCCGTTAGGCGAGATTCAAAAACTGGAACAAGAGTTGTGGGATCTCACTATGGTCGGCTCAGACATAGTGACCTACACGGACCGGTTCATCGAACTAGAAGCTCTATGCCCCGAGATGATTACCTCGGAGAGCAAGAAGATAGAAAGGTACATTTGGGGTCTGACTGCTCCGACCTAAGGAAATGTACTGTCTTCTAACCCAGCCACGTTCGATAGTGCTAAACGATTGGCTCGGCGACTCATTGATCATGGAGTCCGCCACAGTGTAAAAGTCCCTATTCCTGAGTCATCGAGGGAAGAGGACTATAACCAGAAGTCGACGAACAAGAGAAAGAAGAAGCGAACAACACAAGACACCCCGCAAGAGCAACAAATGAGTACTATGTACGCCGCAACGACGCCTACTACTTTAGCACCTACCAGTCGTTATGCTGGAAACCTTCCGAAGTGTGGAAAATGCAACTTTCACCACACAGGAGTGTGCCGGGAAATGCAGTGTTTAAACTGCCATAGAAAGGGACACACAGTCCGTTACTGCAGGGCACCGGCTCAACCGGTCTCCCAAGTCCTTGGAACTGAAGAAAACCAAGCCTGCTATATCTGTGGTGAGACTGGACACCGTCAGAGGGACTGCCCAATAATCAGGAACTCAGGCGCGGATGGACGTATTCTGATGATCACCGCAGGAGAACCTACCCCGGAGTCGTCGACGAGTACTGGTACGTTTTCAAAATAGTAATTACTTTTAAAATTAATTTATATTCATATAAGATTAATAATTGGGGATGACACTTAAAAGTAACTATAACAAACTCACATGTTAAATTAGGTCGTAATATTCAGAGAACTAAAAGATCCTTTAGAGAAGCTATTATGGCTCACCGTATACCCTAGGGTTGTGTACTACTAAGATGTTGCAGACTTATAGTGAGTGACTCCGCTTAGTCCTCGTTCCTTAATTGGTTTAGGATTTGAGGCAGAGATACTCAATTGACCGTCTAGCACATCTTAAAAATGCACAGCTGGTATATGACGGGCGATGGTGGTGGTACCGCAGGGGATTACGGTATAAAAGTATCCCTTCAGTTAATAAAGCACTTTCATTTGTATGTATGCGCACATAGCGGTACGATACATAGGAGTGTTAACTTCAAGTAGAAAACAGGAAACAAGAGAACAGTTACAAGGAGTACATTGTTGAACATACTAGGAGTACAATACAAGTCATACCAGGGGTACATCGTCGTTTATCAGACGTTTCTTTCATTTAACCAAAAATTTGTTCAGTATAGAGTCTGTTGCTTTCCTTTCGTCATGAGTTGGCGTGGTCCTCACCATACTGAGTTCATAGGTTTCTATCGCCTCGATCGGCAAGTTCTCAAAACTTTCGTCATTCGTATCAAAGGTCCGACCTAAACCTAAACTTTATCTTTTGCATTCTAAACCTCGAAGTACTTGTGCGAAGAGTACTTTGTCCTCCGAATCCTTATCGCTAGATATCCGTAGACCGTCACGACATACCACTCGTCCAGCAGACCAAGTTCTAGCACAGAGGCTAAGGACGAATACAGGCCGCCTATTATTATTTAGTGTATACGCGAGGGTGGTATATGAGTATGAGTACGCAGATTTAATATGTGTGTTTCCGCCCGATCTCCTGTTCTCCGTTGAGTTGTGGACCTGGGGCGGAGTCACACGTCCGACAGTCCTACTAATCCTAATTATATACGGCTTGTATACACGAGGTAATGATAGATAGACCAAGTATGAATTCTATTAAGAACACCAGGGCAAGTTGCCAGGTCTACGAGTGAGTATTCTGCAAATCAGAAGAGCGCAACCCCAGTAGTAATGCTAAGAGAGCTAATTTCGGGACGAAATTCATTCTAACGGGGGGATGATGTGACAACCCAAAAATTTCCATTCGGTAAAACCATCCACTACAATTGAAGTCAAATCTGTATCAACTAACTATCAAACTTTTGGGATAAGTTTGAGTGTTTTAAGGTTAGTGCTCCAAAGGATATCAGGGGAGAGGATACACTAGGGTTTAATATGTTGCAATAAGTGCCCAAACCTTCAACAGTTTGGAATATTACAGTCCAAAAATGGTATTCGGACCAAAAAACCCTCAAGGCTATATAAAGAAAATTTAGCCAATTTGGATTCATTTGTTACATTTATAGCTAGAGAAAAGTCAATTTTCTCTCTCAAGGATCTTCACCCGATCACCCCCAACTATGAGTACTTCAACCTAGAGTGTATATAAGTGTGTTATATGCCTTCATAACACGAAAATCAAGCCTAAACAACAAGATTTGGGAGTTTACCGCCCAAGAACAGCTTGGAGAGTTAACTCCTCTATAAGGGCCAAAGTGTGCTCAATGTTGCTCCAAGTCTTGGGACTAAACCTAGGGACTATCATTACTTGTTTTAGACCCCCAAAACATTAAAAATCAAGGATCAAAAGTGAGTTCACGGCCAAGGAAGTTCTTGGGCCGTGAACTCCATTTTAGGGAGCCAAAATGCCCTAAATGCCTTCCATAAGCCAAGAGACAAGCATAGCCCTTTACCATGATGTGTCTAGGACCCAAAACAATTAAAATATCATCACCCACAAGTGTTTACGGCCGCAAACACATGACCAAATGGTCTATAGGCTGAAAACTCAAGTTAGGGGTGTTTTGATGCCACAAACACTTCCAAGGGCTTAGGCATGAATTTAGAATGCTTCTTTATGACCTTTAGGACCCTCATAAGAATATTTGGCCATGAGTTTACGGTAGTAAACCCATTTAGGCCGTGAACACCCTAAAAGTGCCAAAAGAAGTGGTCTTTCTCGTCCTAGGTTAAAGCTATTGTCCCTAAATCACCCCTTAGACCTCAAACTTGCACTAACCCATGAGTAACCATGAGTTTACGGCCGTAAACTCCCTTGGGCCATGAACTCATGGTAGTAAACTCATTTAAGTGCCTTTATACCTTCCTATGTTGAATCACATGTGATTCCAACACTTGGTTAAGGTGTTTCCTAGTCCCGGAAGGTGTTTCCTTTCATATAGTTGTTGTAAACACTATATTTATGTCAATATGTATCCTTATATGTCATTTAGGACTTATTGTGTCTCAGGACATTATTCGTGGAACTTCTCATCCTTACACGCATACCCGTTTGAATCACCCACATCAGGTGAGTTCATACCCCGTAATGAATCTTTTAACTATTTTAATTATTTTAAGGGGGGGGGGGGGAATACAAGTTGAACACAATGATAATTGTGTAAATGTTTGTTATAAACATCTTTCAAAATGTTACTTATGTTATTTATATGTTGTTAAAACATTTCAAAACACTTTTAAAGGTTATGTTACTTTATAGTTATACAAAACTCCATTTTTAAAGTATAAGCATAACTTGTTAGCTAAATGAGTCTTTTCAGTAACAGTCCAGTTAGTGCATTAGTAAGCTATTATAGGTATAGTTTAAGTGAATGCCATTTATTAATTCTAGTACAATGAAGCACACACAGAACAGAACAGAACAGAACAGAACAATACCAGAACAGAACATAATAGGGTGCTATAGCATGGAACAAATTTCAGGATCTAACTATACCAATGAATCACAACACATTGTGGTAGTTATATTAGGTATACGTGATCACATAACTTTAATGTGGATAACATGGCCTACCAACTCGTTGCGAAAGTCAACCTTGATTCCCAGAATCTCTCATAGCGAGAACGTTTAGTATGGGAATTTCTTATCAGATTATGACCTTAATAAAACAAATATGTTTTTAGGTTGTTAGTACCTCCGTATGTCATTATAAACGACATCAGGGTAATCATTTCTCCCATTACTTTCATAAAGTGTCGGTAACACTTGAAGGTTGATCTATTCTCTAATCGAAATGGGTTATAAACTAGGGAGAATGTACTTTTCAGTTGACAAAGGAACAGTAGAGTCTTGGTAGAAGACTGCTTTCAAACAATCGAGTCTTGGTAGAAGGCTACTTTTAAAAGTTAGGACCATAATGCTAATCTTATAATTCCTTAATGTATACACTATAGGATACATATATGCTAATAGATTCTGACAGCTAATAGGATGTGTGTTCTCCGCCTCATTGCCAGTTCTTGTTGGATTGGGGTCTTGAACCGAGTTCCCACAATCTATTATCTACCCGAATCTATATATATTTATGCTTAGTATACATTAAGTCATCATAAGGGTACCAAGTATGGATCAGGTTATAACACAGAGTCAAAGCATAGTTTTTCTAGTACAGAACTTACTTATCAAAGTCAGTGTTTTGACAGATAAAACTAGGGATTTCCCATAAAGGGCTTAATCCATTTTATTAAGCAGTACAGTATTAAAAAGACTTTAAGTCAGTTAACTCTATAATACCTTAGTTTATACACCATTGTTTATATATAAAACTAATATCCAATAGCTAGTTAAATGTGTGTTTCCCCCGACGTCCTGTTCTCGTTGGATTGTGGGCTTAGGGCAGATTCCCCCAATTAACTATCTACCCGATATCAGATTATATATAGCAGTATAAACAAAGCTATTATAAAAGTAATCACCGTAGTCATTATTTTAATATAAGAAATATAGGTTTTCTTAAAAGAACTCTCCATTGGATATAAAGGAACAATTACAAAGAACTCCATGAGTAACAAGTGAATACACCAAGGTTATATATGACAACGATCTAATAACCAATGGAATGTGTGCTATCCGTCCTACTTACTGTTCCCCGTTGGGTTATGAGTTAGGCCAGATGCGCACAATCGATTGTTTATTTACTCTGAGTATATAACTTGTACCCACTTGGTACGCATAGAAAGGCTTGTAATGTCATTTAACTTAACTTCCATTAAAGTAGGAAATATATGATTTTCTAGAGGAACAGGCGAACTTTTCAAAACAGAACTTACAGCTTACATCACTTTTACATATACATTTTCAACAACATTTTACAGCTTACTCACATCACTAAAATCTTATGAACTCACCAGCTTAATTGCTGATCAACTCTTTCAAATAACTTGTATTCTCAGGAGACTATTAGACAGGTGCTCGTGCTGGGGATTTAGAAGATGAAGCTTTTCAACTTCAAGTCTTATTTTGTTATTTGTGTATGAATTCTATGTTTTGCGAACACACTTTGTAAACACTTTCATTTCAAATGAAATGGTTGTTTGTTACTTACTTACCATATACATATCTCGTGATACTTGACATGACGTCCTCCACCCCCGAACATTTCCGCCGTTCCGGTTTTGGGGTGTGACAATGATGCAGCACGTTGTCTGAAGTCTCGAAGACTCTTTTTTTTTTTGAAAAAAAATCCTTAATGAATTTTCTATTAAAAATTTATTCCCAATAGGCTGTAGTAAAAAATACCATCGAGCTACCTTTCTCTATTCATTTCAGAGTTTAGAGATTGCATCTTGGTCATTTTTTATAGAAGAGGTACTATGTTTCTTTTAACTAGTATTGGAAACCGATGATGTCTTAGGTATATACAAACCTAAACATAGGGTTCCGTTTCTAAGCCTTAAGGATTTGACGGTTTACTCAACAATAGTTTGTGATTAACACTTGATCTTTCGAGATTGTACTATCTCAGAGCTATAGTTTCTCAAAATTTGTTTTTATGATCATTCTGATTATCACCCTCAGATTGTGAAAAACTCATTTCCCTCCTCTTATCCTATACGTTTTTCACTTTGCACACACAATAAAGCATATCGCGAGACATCTTTATTAAAAAACAACTAGAATGTAGGTGTGCAAAATATATGTGTCTATGATCTTTTCGTCATTATCATCATGATGAAGAGTGAGACCCAAACATCATTACCATTAAAGAATTTGCAAGTGAACAACTTGTTGTTCTAGATTTTTAATAATGAATTCACATAACTTGTATTTAATGTTCAAAATATAATAATTTTGCTTTTGAGATATCTTAATGAAATTGATTGAATCTAAATCATTTCTTCCCTATAGATCTAGCTTTCATATTTCAAATGATGAGATTTCAGTCTGAACATTTTTTTTTATCTCGGTGTTACTATTCCCTAGCTAAAGCTTTTTTCTTACTTGAATTTTGCTACACTAGTCAATTAAGGTTTTCTTTTCGTATTTTTGCACTTATTTTAAGTTACATCTACGATCAGAAACAAGCTTACCCATTTAACCTGAGAAAAGATGCAATTCATAACTTCTTAATTAGTTAACGATCGTAATTCAACGGGAAACCACACAATCACTTAGTCTCTCTTGACTATGAAGGATGATAATCTTTTCTCGTGATCATACTGCTTTCATATCAATATGTTTGATATCACTAATTCCTCATAATTATATATTCTTAATCTTTTTATTAGTACACTCTTGCACTAAAATCCTTGTGATTTTGCAAATTGTGGATTTGATTCCAATATCTAATATTGGTTAAGAAATCAATCTAGGTTGTAATTCAAATGGATTGTATTTTGGCTTATGCAAATCTAAAGGGTAGATTAGTGATTCCGAAATTGTTGCACAACAAAGAGACATGATTCTTGTAATGAAGATTCAAAATCATGGTGCATATTTTGTAGTTTAATAACATCATTCTTGAAAATTCATATGGTGATGAGCTGGCATGTTTTAATTAAACCATCATTTTTGGTACGATGGACGTGGGAATTTTTGGCTGACTTGAGAGGTGATATGCGTTTAATGCATGAACGACGGTTTTGTATCTCCATTTATGGATCGAAATAAGCCACTTGGGTATCCAATACTATATAAAGCTCAAGAGTTCCACATTTTACTCTTTATGCTCGCATAATTTTCTACAACATTCTCAAAATTCTCTAATGTTCATCGATTTTCTTCAAGCTTTCATCTACTTCAAATGGAATCTTCAGAGCAAATACATTTCATGGATCAATTTGCATATACTGCTATGTTAAAAAATCATGGTGAATAAAAAGTTAACGACTGATTTGCATGCTTCGAAATATAACCCTACGATTCGACCCTTGATTGAATGTCTGAATTATTCACCATTAATGAGGGTTTTGATGATGTTTGTGTTGGATTAGTGTCTAAGTCCATAACTATTTTGGTATCTACTTGACCCGATGGTGCATGGTCCATTTGGGTTGCCTTCACCAAAGCAACTTGATAGGATGAATTATGGAGAGAAAGGATTAAATATGATTTATTAATATATTATCAGAATAATATATTAAAGGAGAAATCATATTGTTTAATTAATATTAGTCAAGAATTAATTGGTAATTAAGTTTGTGACTAAAAGACATTAATTGAACTTAAGGGACTTGAACTGTCAATTGTATGATAGTTGAATATTGAGCTAATGGACTCCATATTAAAGGGGTGGACGAATTCTATGGGGAAACCCATTAGAAATCGTCCTAGGCCTTTAAGGAAAGGAGTCCATGGGTTTCTTAGGGATTAAGCATCCAAATTAGGTTGTCCTTGTTAGATAACCCTAATAGCCTCACTATTTAAAGAACCCTTATGCCCCAAAAACGTGGTGAACTTGTTAATTAGGGTTTCCACACATTTTGGGCAGCCTCCTTCTCTTCTCTTATTCATCCTCTTACTCTTGGTGTTTATGAACCATTAGAGGAGTGACATTTGTGACTCTAAGCTTTCTAAAGTCATTACAAGGAGAATTGAGATTGTTATTGCTACATAACAATCAAGGTATGATCTAAACCCTAATTTATATGTTATATTTATTATCATATACTAGATCTAGGGTTTATAGTCTTGGATAACTTGCATGTACAATAGAGAAACCTAGATCCAAGCATTAGGGATTGTATGAGCACATAGGATGTTAAATTCTAAAACCCATCAGTGGTATCAGAGCCTTGATTGGTTTCTATTGTATTGATGCTTTGTATGTTTGTTTAAGTTGCAAAATTGAGTTTTGAGCTCCCTGCCTGATGAACTTGGCGAGTACCACAGTGTACTCGGCGAGTAGGCCTCAACTCGGCGAGTCCAGTGTGGTACTCGGCGAGTTCGAGCGTCAGATGGAGCTATTTTTGGGATTTCTTGCTGTTTTACTCATGGATACTTGCCTTATCTGCTTCAGATCATTAAAATCCGATTTTATACATATTTATGAGTATATCCTTGATTAAACAAAAGATAATTACCAATTGATTAGATAATAACTTCCTTATATGATAAAGTTTGATTATTTGTATTAATTGGGTAACTTATTTTGCAAGAAATTGAAATTAGGTCAAATATAGATAATGATGAAATTAATTGTTTAATTTATATTATTTGTTATTTGATCCTTGTGTTATGAGAAGTTTCAATTTTCCCCTTTAGGTTTTATAGTTTAAATTTGAACTCAAAAAGTTTTATTTTGAAATTTAAATAGTTGAAACCCTATTGTTTTGAAATGTTTCAAAACTTCCCCTCAAGTTTTGGAATTTAAATTTTTATTTAAAGATTAATTTTGATGTATATTTAAATTCTAAACCCTAATGTTTTGAAATGTTTCAAAACTTGCCCTCGAGTTTTGGAATTTAAAAGTTGATTAAAAGTTTAATTAAGGAATGTTAAATTCTAAAACCCTAATATTATTTTTAAAAGTTCAAATCACACCCTTATGGTTTTGTTAATTAATTAAGGTGTATAATTAAAAGAGATTTAATAAATCCATATAGTTTTTGGTTCACAATTTAATTGAATTAAAAGTATAATTGTTAAATTTGACCACCTAGTATTTTAAAAGTGTAAAATACACCATATACTATATATATAACATTAAAAGTCTAACATTATATATATTTATGAGTAAATGTCAGTCTTACCGTTAGTAAGCCTCATTCACGAAGCTAGTCTATAAGGGGTGTTTAAGGAAATTGCCTATAAAATGGCGATTGAATGGGTATCCACTCTTACCCACCGCACTTTTGACTAGTGGAGGGTCGTTAGCCGAACGGGTAGGATAGGACAAAACTTTCCATTATAAGTATAATGAAGTACATAAGTAACTAAATGTTTTACAAAATTCCCAATCTTAGTTACTTTAGGCAAAGTGAATTGATGCAATTCCATGAAATTACACTTTGTGCCCTTGCGAAGAAGTTAGTGGAGCTTGTGTGGTTTACCGGCACACTAAATGGTTCTAAGGAAAGGTAGCAAAGGGTGAATCAATGTTTGTCATAGTTCGGTGGAGCGTGTGTGGTTAACCGGCACATCTAATAGGTGACTGTAACATGTGGGG
This sequence comes from Lactuca sativa, assembly GCF_002870075.4. Taxonomy (NCBI): domain Eukaryota; kingdom Viridiplantae; phylum Streptophyta; class Magnoliopsida; order Asterales; family Asteraceae; genus Lactuca; species Lactuca sativa. Next base: position 199,999,721 of record NC_056623.2, read on the forward strand.
GCACCATGTAAGTTTGCATGGTTATTCACACCCGCTTTGTGATCCTCGGCATCCCAGTCGCAAACTAGAGGGGCATATCGAGATTTAAACATGCCATTGAAAGGTTCAATGAATCTCAAAGTATCTAGGAGTTTTTCAAAGCATTTAAAACTTAATCGGTTTTTCGTTTTTAATGGTGAAAATTAGTGAATCGTCATTCACTTACCTTCAGATATTCAGCAACTAGATTACGGCATCCCTTTTCTAGGTTGTAGCATATTGTGTTGGGTCCTAGCCTTAATATCTCATTTGGGTGATTTATTAAGGACTCAATCAATCAACTAACTTGAATTTATTTTTCTCCCGTTTTGTAGATGTCAAAGTGCGACAACTATGGTCTTCCCAAATCCCGTGGAACAAGCATTCCACATGAAGATGATATTCCACGATTCGATCGAGGAACAAGATATCATGCTTCACTTCTTCCACCTCCTCCAATTATTCTTCTTAACCCACAAGATCAAAGAATTGAAAGGTTCAATGTCACTAAAGCCCTATTGGAAATGAAACATGAAGATGGTAAACCCGTGCGTGCCCACGTTCTAGGAATGAAATCACACATCGATAGGTTGATAATGTTGGGTGCGTCATTCACTGATAAGTTGGCTGTGAACTGGGTTCTGCAGTCACTTCCTGAATCATATAATGAGTTCAAAAGAAAGTATTATATGATGGATCATGACGAAAACCTCATTGACCTAACTTACATGCTCATTGCTGCTGAATCAGAAATGATTTGGCAAAGCGATGGAGCATATTTGTTGGGAAAGTCAACCAACCATGCTTCTGAGGACGTTCTAGGAGAACCGACCTGCATTTTCTGCCAAGAGAAAGGGCGTTGGACACAAGTCTGCCCTAACATTCTGAAGAGCCCAGAAGATGGGAGAGTCAAAGAGTATGGTTGTGCTTCAGGTAAAATCCACTATCTAACTCCATTAAGTTCCTATTCATTGATTCTTAATACATAATGTGATAAGATTGCATTTAAATGTTTTGCATGATCAGTGAAAAGAGAGGAAGCTTGATGGAAGAGCAAGATGAGTCTAGTCACGAAGAAATGGATCTCGATCGCATGGATTTAAAGATTAGACTTTGAGCTTAGAAAGTTATGATAGAATTGTTAGAATTTTTTTTACTGCATAGTTTTTCAGTTGATTTTGCATTGTAAGGACAAATGTTTTCCGCTGCTTTTATGAATAAAATAAATTTTGTTTTGACTCATTTATTTATTTATTTATTTCCTTGCAATGAAATCATTATGAAAAATTGATATTCGTATATTTCTACAAGGAATGGATGTGATTCTTAATTATGTTAATAGTGGAAATGTCGAGAATTTACCAATTAAGGAGAGTTTCTCATCACCCAAGGTTCAATTGGACAGAAACTTGGAATCATGCAACTTGGTTTGCACGATGAATGAGGAATTTCATATTTGGAAATTGGTCTAATTCGTTGACAAAGTGTCAAGTGAAGGACTAGGAGATCGAGTACATAAAGTTGTGTGTTGATCAAGTCCACCACAAGAGTGACAAAGATATTCGTCATGATTTACTAAAAGTTTAGTAAATGTGATTATACTTACAAGGTTAAGTGTAATTCTGAATTGATTAACAAAGTTTAAATCAATAGCAGAACAAATAAGAAGAATCAAGTAGGCAGAAAGATAAAAGTCTCTCTATTCTAAGAAGAAGGGAGAGTACTTTTATGTTTAATGATATGTCTTAATGATTAAGAACCATATCTCGATTGATCCTCTAAGTGAGTCTTAGTACAATTTTATGTCTAAGAAGAGGAATCAAGAATTGAAGAAATGGTTAAATAAGAAAGTCAATCACACTTCATTCCAAAAACAAATCTTAAAGTTAAGATTATGACCTTGAGTGACAAGTCTAAATAAGGTTTATAACATTCATCAAATGTAGAATTTAGAAAAAGGTTTTCTTATTCTCGCACATTTGAAATTGGTAAGTTGTGATGTCTTGGATAAGACAAAGACCAACTAGGACCAATTTTGTGAAATGTTTTGTCTTGATAAAAGCTACACTAACTCTTGAATATTTGGTTGTCGAGAAATGTTTATTGATAAGAGAATCTTATATGTCAAGGAGTCAGTGGGAGTCTTAATGGTCTTGAAAAGTTTAAGAACTAATCAAGAATAAACCTTATCGATCATCACTAGCACACGAGTTAAGGTTTACAACCAATCGTGTAGACACTATCTTGTTTCTGTGTCGTTCCAATCGAATTAATTATGCATATTAGTTCTATGAGTTCTCATTTAAACGCATAAATGACAAGCACCATGATCAATGAAAAGTACATTGATAGGAAAGGCTGAGTTGCTTAACTACTTGGAAGACATGGTGGGCAGCCGTGTTCCCACAAGGCAAGAAATCAAGATTAAGAGTTCGGTCCATATGAGTTTGAATTTATCATAAACTTTGGTTTTAACAAATTCACATGGATAGGAACACATACACCATTAAAATCTAAGTGTAATAAGATTCCCTCCTTCATGAAAATGACTGTGAGGAAATGTTTTCACTAAGAGAGATTTTAAGAAGATAGTGATTGTGAAAATTAGAATCTCGAATTCGATTATGGTTACGGTATCCCTTTCCATGATTCAAATTGTGAGATTTGGCAGTTAGTCTGAATTGTTTAGACACACATATGAGCTATCTAAGACAAAGGTGTATAAGTTCAAGAAGCCTTGATAAAAGATTATCAAAGCATTAGGTATCAGAAACACGAACTTAAGAAATTCAATAAGTATTGTTTTTCTAAAAGTTAAGCTGGTTTCTGAATACATGTCAAAGCTAGTGGGAGCATAAGTGTTATGTTTATAATAATAATCATCGTGATAGTGGGAGCATAATTGTTATGATTATATGATTGTTAAGGCAAGTATTGCAAGTTAGCAATATTAATTATAGAAAAACAGGAGGCATACTTTGCAAAGTTGTAAGGGTTGAATAGTTGTTTTGCTATAATTAAGGGAGAGAATATTATTCTTCATTTGGAATCTAAAGGCTTAGGTTGTGGAATGTTAATAAACTAGTCAATGATATATAGTGCATTCTTAAATTTCGATTATGATTACGGCATTCCTCTTCATAGATCGAATTGTGAGAACGTAGCACATAAAATATTATGGCAGAAGATTGATAAAGTATCAAATCTTCATGTAAGACATTATGCATCGTGTCCCATACGCTTCGGGTAATAGGATCGATTGCAAATGCTATAATGTTTGACCGTTCTAAAATTTTCCAAATGTCTAGCGCATTTAGAGGGAAAAGGACAAGAATCGGTTTTGACTAAGATAATTAAACAACTATCAAAGGACATTCCAAAGTTCACCGAGGATTGGTCGCTTGTGAGTAGTTGGAAGTATAGTATTGGATGGACCATGTCGACATTATTATGAATAGAAAAGATTCTTTTTAAAAATGAGTTGTCATATGGAAAATATGGAAATGTTTCCATATTGGGAGTTGGATATTGAGAATCAATATCTAGATTAGAAATTTTATGTAAAAGGATGTTCAAAGGAATGCACTTTGAGTGAGAGGCATCACATCTATGGAATTGTATTGTAACAATCTCCGATAGAGGACTTTGTAATTTCATTGGCAATAGTCATTGTGACTTTAGTGCATTGATATTACGAAAGGATCATTGCATAAAATGTTAGAATCTAACATATTCCATAAGTGGCAAGAATTTGATATTCTTTCACTTGTGAAAAGGATTAGGAGTTGTGAAATGAGTATGATTCGAATTGTGTTCATTTGATCTATTTCACAAAGTAAGAATCGTAGGTAAAACATTGTGTGCATGCTAAGAGCATGGGACAAGTGTAGTAATAATTCAAGTAAGAAGTTGATTACCCGAAACAACAAATAACGAGTAATCAATATGGTGATAAATAAAATGTGTTTTATTTATACTCAAGGTTTGAGGCCATATGGGATTAGTATTATTCTTGTGTTTCACTTTGCATGTTTTGACTTCCTGAATAATTTAATTGGTTTAGAACAATCAAATTATTCGAACGGGCCACAGTCGTTCATATGTTGGAAGTAGATATGAATGAAGACTGTCGTGAATTGGTGTGTGGATTATCCAAAAAGCATTGGACATAAGCAAATGTTTGCTGCAACGTTCATGAGTGTTTATGAATATGATTTGAGCATTGGATTAAACCCACGCTCACTTGGATCACTTCATGGATTTGATCACGAGTGATTGGTGAGACGATAATATCTTATATTCTTAAAACCGAGATGCGTATTGTATCTTGCGAGTCGGTTGCACATTGATAATATGTAAACGCACCAGTAACTTGGTGTTATAAAACATATTGTTGTGTGTAATTCGGTAAGTGAGTGCAAGCGATCACTGAGTCAAAGTTCATCCGTTCTTTTTGTCCAACGTAGGGTGAAAGCAATATTTGTGGGCCCCTCAGTGATTTAGTGATGGCACCTAAGTGCTTGGCCAAGCCGAGACTAAATTGATGTGTTCAATTGTAGTCTGTTGTCAGTCATCATAAATTGGAATTCGGGAAACAACACATAGACAGAGAGAATGATTTAGATCCATGTCTCAGTCTATACGATCTCTGGAATGGAGGAATATATGATCCCTTATGTAAAGGACACACGTATCTGATAAGATCAGAGTTGACAGCGGCTTTAGAAAGCTATGATTGCAGATCATGATCTGAGGTCATACGCAGAATAGTTATTAGACTTATCCAAGTGGGAGACTGTTGGATTAGTGTCTAAGTCCATAACTATTTTGGTATGTACTTGACCCGATGGTGCACGGTCCTTTTGGGTTGCCTTCACCAAAGCAACCTGATAGGATGAATTATGGAGAGAAAGGATTAAATATCATTTATTAATATATTATGAGAATAATATATTAAAGGAGAAATCATATTGTTTAATTAATATTAGTCAAGAATTAATTTGTAATTAAGTTTGTGACTAAAAGACATTAATTGAACTTAACGGACTTGAACTGTCAATTGTATGATAGTTGAATATTGAGCTAATGGACTCCATATTAAAGGGGTGGACGAATTCTATGGGGAAACCCATTAGAAATCGTCCTAGGCCTTTAAGGAAAGGAGTCCATGGGTTGCTTAGGGCTTAAGCATCCAAATTAGGGTTTCCTTGTTAGATAACCCTAATAGCCTCACTATTTAAAGAACCCTTATGCCCCAAAAACGTGGTGAACTTGTTAATTAGGGTTTCCACACGTTTTGGGCAGCCTCCTTCTCTTCTTTTATTCATCCTCTTGCTCTTGGTGTTTGTGAACCATTAGAGCAGTGACATTTGTGACTCTAAGCTTTCTAAAGTCATTACAAGGAGAATTGAGATTGTTATTGCTACATAACAATCAAGGTATGATCTAAACCCTAATTTATATGTTATATTGATTATCATATATTAGATCTAGGGTTTAGAGTCTTAGATAACTTGCATATACAATAGAGAAACCTAGATCCAAGCATTAGGGTTTGTATGAGCACATAGGATGTTAAATTCTACAACCCATCAGTTTGAGAATGTTCCCCTTTCTCATTTATCCACGGCGTATTAAACTGCTATTTACAACAACGCTCTAGAGGTGATGAATTTTGAGGTGCATGCTCCTCGAACTTCAATATCAAAAGCAAATTTCTGCAAAGTGATAGGTCTTTCTTCTTCAAACGATGCAATTCATCTAGAATAAATTGCCATTTCTACTATTATTTCTTCTTTTCATCAAATAGGGTATAATTCTAATCTTTCTCTATTACCAAAGTTTAAGAAATCCTCTTTTCCTTCGATTTCGAATGATTTATTCACAAATTTATTTAAGTGTTTACTGTAGAGAGTCACTGGTTCTGAATCGATATCTCAAGAACAAACCACTTCACCATTTCAAAGTCCAATCTTTACATATTCTACGACAAATCCTTCTGTATCTCAAACTCCGACAGCCACTGAATCTACACCAAAAGTTCCTACTTTTGAATTCAAAAAGGAGGACAATAACACTCCATGCATTCTTAAGAATACAACTCATGTGAAATCAAATGCAAAATTGGTGTGAACACATCAGAGCATGTATATATTTTTATTCCTCCAACATCTCTACGTTGTTATGAGGATTTTCTTATTGGTGATGAACCTAACGCGATTGATGATTTCTCAATTCCTACTTTTAATTTCCATATTGATAGTGATGATGATGTTGATTTAACTGCTCCGATGACTTGTGGTGAATATCGGAATTAAACAAAAAAATTGGATAAGATTGTTCTACATACTAATTCTTTCTCAACAACCAACTTCCAATATATGGTTACATCTCATCAAGAAACTATAGAGATGTTAACTAAATACAGTGCAAACACTTTGAAGCTCACAAGAAGTTAGTTCAAAATTCATTTAAGAAGATTGCAGAGGCAAGTGAGAAGGTTGATAAGGTTGTTTGGGAAGTAAAGGAAATGCATTCTAACATGAGCAAGTTCATGTCTGATTTTTAAACTTCTTCTGACAAGAATGTGTCTGAAGTCAACAAGATGATTGAAGGATTTCATCAATCTCTTCAAACTGAGAAGGAAGCTCTTTCAAGTTTACAATTCGGTCTTAAAAGGACAATGCAGACCATCAACTTCTATTTCAAATTCCATTTTGAGGTTGCAAAATGCTCTTGCACATGAGAACAAAGTTATAGATGCACTTGTTGATTCTACTCAAAAGGTGAAAGTTCTCAAAGAAAAGTTGAAGAATGTGACTATTAAGCTTGGGAAGATGAATGAAGAACGTATTTTGGTGAAGGGATATAATTTTGAGCTCAATCAGTGTCTTTTTCGGATTGCTAAAAACAAAAATGCCCTGTATACCGATTATATTTTGGATCTTATTCATGCGAAGTCGAACCACATATTCTCAAAATTTAATGATATTTTGAATGTTATGAGTAGCATGGCTACTATGCAACAAGGGGGAGATAAAGAAGTGAATGAAGAAGAAGTTCTAAAGGTCAATCTGAATAATCCTTATCAAACTGTTAAATCGAGTAAGATGGAAAATGTTGAAAAAATTGTTCTCGAAAAGGAAACCATGGAAGATAGGTTTAAAAACCTTTAAGAAATGAAGACTGGATGGAAGGATAATCTACCTTTTGAATTAGGAAAAGGAAAAGTCAATATTGTTTCAGAAGAAGATGTTGATCTTAATCCAAACTTGTTTGACAAAGAATTAAAGGAACAAGATAAGCATGACGAGGAGCTTGATGCTTTTAATGCTTTCAAAGAAAAGTTTGATGCTGAACATGTTAAAAAGAAATTTTTTGAAGAAATTCTTGCTTCTAAGACTGTGACATCCCCATTTTCACAGCCAGAAACGACCAATTTGTTTATGCTTTGTTTTAAAATCAGAGTAATCTTTTAAAGAAAACAGTTGCGGAATTTTTTCACAAACAAAATATGATAAAACTTTATCAAAAAATTTCTTAAAGAGAATGTACTTTTCATTAAATAATAAAACCCCGGGATGTCATGTTACGATACAGACCAAAAAACATAAACGAGACAATTTAACCTTACAACAATTATTTACAACTACTGGTCTATAATCCAAAATCTCTCGTCAAGTCAACCAACTTATACTCTTGTGCCATTACCTGTAATGCAAAGAAAGCTAAGTGGGTCAGGCTTGGGAGCCTGGTGAGCATATAGGGTTTTCGACCCTCAAGAATATAATTATTACATTTAATCATCAATCAATCAATCAATAAATCCAAATTACCCATCCCCATTATCTCCTTTATTTCTTAAGGATTTACCCTTAGAATAACCTATCCTTTATTCATTTATTCCTAAGGATTGACCTAAGGAATTGACACAAAGTCCACCACTGCCAAGGTCCTTAAATCTGAACCGGTAAACACTTAGTTCAACATACTTAACGAACACCTAGTTCTAACACTCCTAGTGAGCACTTAATTCAAAACATCTGGTGAATACTTAGTTCTAAAACACTTAGTGAACACACTCAGTTCAACAACACCAAGTGAACACATCTAGTTCAAAAATACCTAACGAACACATAGAGTTCAAATACACCAAGTGCACATATAGAGTTCAAAAATACCTAATGAACACAGAGTCCAAATTTTCTCTATGGATACGATCTCCTAATGAGCACGGAGTCCAAAAGCACCTAGTGAACCCAATCACCTAATGAACACAGAGTACAAAAACACCTGGTGAACCCGATAACCTAATGAACACAGAGTACAAAAACAACTGGTGAATCCAATCACCTAATGAAAATGGAGTACAAAAACACCTGGTGAACACAATCACCTAATGAACAAGGAGTACAAAAACACCTAAAGGCTACGAGCCTATTAACGTTCCAATGGACTATTTAGTATAGTATGTAGTCGTTGTCTTGGATGACTAGATCATCTTAAACATCGGGACCTACAATCATTACTTTTATAATTTCACTGTAACAACCCGTTATCCCGGGCATTATAAACCGAGTCTTGTAACCCCCTTTTTGAATGTAATGAGAATATCATCGATAAATGAATTGTTCAAAAGCTCTGATTTGGAGTACGCTATGTAGTAGATATCGTCTTAAAGGTTCCAAATAAATAAAGAACGTCCAAATCTGACTTCGCATGAGGAAGTTATGATTTTTCAAAGAAATTCCTTAAAAACGATTAGTTAAAAAAAAAAAATAAAAAAATAAATAAATAAATAATAAAAATAATTTTGGAATTTGCCAACGGAGTCTAAACGAAAGTTGTAGATCGTAGTCTCACCTACGCGTGGATATAAAGACCATCGAAAACGGAGTTCGTATGAAGAAGATATGGATTTTTGAAGTTTATTAAATAAATTAATTAATTATTTAATTCAAAATTCGGATATTATCCGAAGAGGAGTCAGCGTCCTTCTCCGAAGTACGCGCTGCGTACTCCTGTACGCCCCGCGTAACCGAGAGGATTGGCCTCGGATCGTCCACGTCGCCATATCCGAGGAAGCCGACCCGTCCGACCCGTCCGACCCGACCGATCCGACGTCCCATCCGACCCGGCGTCCCATCCGACCCGATAACCCAAGAACCCGTCCCATCCGAACCGAGGCAGTCGAGGCTTCGGTCATGCATGACGTACGCGTACGCAGCGCGTACGAGCGTACGCCCCGCGTACCGAGGCAGACTTGCCTTCCTATAAATAGAATGCGAGGGTTTCCAAAGAAAGGGTTCATTTCTCTTCTCTCTCTCTCAGCATTTCCTCGTTTTCCGTGTCCGTTCAAACCCGAAGCTCTGGTCTTTTTGGCTCAAGTCCCGAAGACCGATTCTACTCCCGAGATTCCCGAGAATCCCAAGAAAAATCAGTTTCCCGAGACGAAACTCTGCTCGGTTTCCACCTCACAATCTTCAAACTATCAAGTGAGTTCATATCCCCTTTGAACACTCTTTAAATACATTTTAAATGTTTTATACTCTTTTTGGGGGAGGAATACAAGTTAACACATGACTAAATTCGTGTGAAACCTTAACCTTTTGATATACTTTTCATACTGTTGTTTTAACTATCTTGTGAAGTTATTATGATACAAAACCCCTCACAACACAGCTTTACCCTCTTTGGGATATAATATGTTTATAAATAGAAATATGTTTTATTTATACGTTTACATACAAACACATCATATCAAGGGTAACATTCTTTACTAAGTCATTTCATGCATTCAAAGAACTTATGATTATGCTTTGTCAAACATTGTGAAAGAGGTTAAACTTTGCATACAAACTACTACCTTATTACGGACTTAGTTGAGAATCCATGAGTCGTGTATATCTTCAAACGTTACTTTCTTTATTAGAAAATAATGCAACAAGTCCTGTCTATAACCAGAGTCTCCCGTTCGGAGAACGTGTCAAATGTGTATAGATCTATACGGGAAGTCATGATCCCGCGCCCTGACTGTTAGCTACAGTCCGTCTTTTGGGGTGACAGTTGTCATAACGCTACGACGCCTGAAGAACGTCGCTACAGGCATATTATGTTTAGTATGGTTATAAAACTCATCGGATATACAATTATTATGGTATTATGCTTTTATGAACGAGTAGTCATTAAAACTATTCTTCATCTAATAAGTGCGATCTTCGTATAGCTTTACTATGTAAAACTATGCCACACCTTTCGAGCACATCGATTGCTTGCGATTTTCGGTCTTAGAGACTGCCAGTTATGTCAGGGAAATAAGGGTTTTCCTGTATACAAATCAAACAACTAATAGGAAAATAAGGGATTTTCTCGGTACAATTAGTTGCAATTTACATCACGAACATTCATATGCATTGCATACTTTTATAAGAAAATAAGGGTTTTTCTGGAAAACATGCAAACACTTTCGAATGGCATACATCTTCTCAAAACACTACTTATGAACTCACCAACTTAAATGTTGACACTTTTTCTTTGAAATAACTTGTATTCACAGGAAACCGCTAGCCAGGTAGCAACTACTTCTGAAGACTAACGCATTGGCGTTAGTAACATATTTTGGATCACCATTTTATATTTGATTTCTTTTGCAAACATGTAACACTTACAATCATGTAAACTTTTCAAACATATTTATATTATGGTGGTGTGTACTTTCCTTTCTATGAACTGTTATGATACTGAATATGATGTCCTCCGCCCCCGAACGATTCCGCCGTTCAGGTTTGGGGGTGTGACAGATTGGTATCAGAGCTTCGTTTATAGTGAATTAAGTATATCAAAACCATTTTTTTTATATACAACTATAAACTCAACTGGGCAAAAACACTCTGAGAAGAGTCATGCTTTTGAAATTTAATCTATTTAGTTTTTGTAAGTAAGCATGCATTCATTTAGTAATAAATAACAGTTCCACATCGTACCATATTAGAAGTATTATTAATAAGTTGTGCAGTACAGGTACGCCTTGGGACATGTAATCGGAACTGGGAAGGATATAGCCTGATCAACTATATTTGTCCGAGAGCCGACTAACGTGTGCCGAGGGGTGTCTGCAGTGGACAACAAATTTTAAAAACTTACCAAACCGTTATTAGAATCAAACACAATAATTTAAATGCTATAGGAGTAGTTGCTATTTAAACTAACTTACATGTTTTGCATGTTCCGACTTTATTCAATTCTTATGACCCTATTTCTCGTACAGTCAAATGGCTGGATTTCACCACCCCAATGACCCCTACTTTCCCAACCAAGGCAACGGAGGATGGATCGAAGATGATCCAGAAGAGGATGAGGAACCCATAGAATTGGGTGATGACTCCGGTACTGACTCAGAACCTGAAGTGATCGATCCACCACCCATTCAACCTCCTGTCCATGTGAGGAACTTCCAAGGACCCACTCCCGTCTGGGGAAGTCACCTACATCATTGGAGCCACCAACAAGGCATACGCCCTCCCTACGGCATGTGTCGGGACTTCTACGATGTCCGTGGTGGCAGTTCGGCTGATCGAGCACTCCCGGTAATGGTTGGTAAGTTAGCCAATCAGTCCTATCAGTCCGGAGTACAAGCAAGCCGACTCCGGGATATCAACGTGGAAGTGCAGGTTCACACTTCCGATATCCGTAGACTGGACAAGATACAAGATAATGTCCAACTCCAGTCTGAGGCATTTCAGGCACAGATGATTGCAGCCCTAGCCGAGTTAAGGGAGCAACAAGCCGCTTTTGATCGACGCCTAATGGAATCGAAGCAATCAGATGCGGAGTCAAGCTCCAAGCGCAACCTACGTCGCAAGTAGTGCCTGCCAGGATTTCAAATTTTGTTATAAATTAGGACTTCGGATAAGAATTTCCTTTTCGTTAAAACTTTCTGTAATCGGAGACCTTTAGAAAGGTCAAAAAGTTTTGTCTAAACTCGGATGTAACACGACTGTATGTTTTATATATATGGGGCATACCCCCCTTCTCTGATTTTAAATATGTGTATTCCGTTCAACTCATAAGTGCATCCATTCAAACGTTATTAATAAATCAAGCTCAAAACCCGTTGTTGATCAAACCAAATTCTTAATCTATTTAAGGCAGTTAACTCAATATCATTCAACTTTGAACTGCCAAAACTTATAATTTTCTTCCATATTTTTCTTTTGGCAGCAAGATGCCTCCCCGTCCAAACTTAAGGCCCAGGCCGGGCACGGCACCACCACCACCTCCACCACCAGCTTATGATCCGGCCATGGTTCAGGCTGCTATCACAGCAGCGGTAACCGCAGCCCTCTCGCAAATAAACTCCCAAGGGAATGGAGGGGCGGGAAGCAGCACGAATCATCCAAATCATGGCACTGGTCATGGCCAAGGAAGAGAATGTACCTACAAGGAGTTCTCTAACGCTAAACCAAAAACTTTTAATGGAACAGGAGGAGTCATTGCACTAATGCAATGGTTCGAAAAGACCGAAACGGTCTTCGAGATCTGCTCGTGCCAAGAAACGAGCAAGGTTAAGTTCGCTGCTTGCACCTTCATAGATCGAGCCCTCACTTGGTGGAAAAGCCATGTGAACTCAGTGACGCTCACTGTCGCTAACGCCATGAGTTGGGAAGAACTGAAGGTACTACTACTGGAAGAATACTGCCCAAGGGGTGAAGTGCAAAAGCTTGAGCAGGAACTCTGGAATTTGAAAATGGTCGGGTCTGACCTAGTCGCTTACACAGCTAGGTTCAACGATCTCGCTGCTTTGTGCCCTACCATGGTCAACCCAGAATCAAAGAAGGTCGAAAGATACATTTGGGGGTTGTCACCCCAGATTCAAGGGCATGTCCTAGCCTCCAACCCTATCACCTACAACAGCGCTAAACGCCTGGCACAACGACTCATCGATCACGGAGCGAGACAGAGTACCATCACAACAGCCGCAAATCCACCTAGGGAGGCTCAGGGACAGAGTAGGCCTTGGAACAAGAGGAGGGGGCAAATCCTCCAGGAGAACCCTAAGAAACAACAAGTGATAGCGACCCACGCCATTACTGTACCTACCAACTCTGCCCCCACAAGTTCATACAATGGAAAGCTACCGAAATGTAACCAGTGCAACTTCCACCATCACGGTCTCTGTCATGGCCTTCAATGCACCAGGTGCAATAGGAAGGGTCATACAGCCCGCTATTGCAAGGAGCCAACCCAACAATCCGCCCCCACTGCTAATACCGGAGTAAGCCGCGCTTGCTTTGAGTGCGGGAGCACAGGGCACTACCGCAAGGACTGCCCGAAGGCAAACAACAGGAATATCGGCGGGAGAGGCCGAGTTTTCGCAATAGGACAAGATGAAGCCATTGCGGACCCTACTGTTGTTACGGGTACGTTTCTTCTCGATAACTCGTATGCATGCATCTTGTTTGATAGTGGAGCGGAAAGGAGTTTTGTGAGTCACGACTTTAAAAGCATGCTAAAACCATTACCACAATCATTAAGTGAACCGTTCATAGTAGAAATGGCCAACGGGAAAACTGAAAGCACTAAAGAGATATACTTAAACTGCACCCTAACTCTAAACGATAATCCCTTTCAAATCAACCTCATGCCAGTCTCGATTAAGAGTTTCGATGTCATCATTGGCATGGATTGGCTGAGTTCACATCGTGCGGACATTCTATGTTACGATAAGGCCGTTCGCCTTAATCTGCCAACCGGCGAAACTTTCCTCGTCTTGGGCGACAAACCTAGTACCACTCTTAGAATCATCTCAAGTATCCAAGCTCAGAAGCACTTACGAAAGGAGTGTCACGCATTTCTTGCACATGTTGTAGACGTGAAACGCGAAGTCCGGGACATCAAGGATGTGCCCGACGTATGCGATTTTCCCGATGTGTTTCCCGAGGACCTTCCAGGGATACCACCCGTAAGACAAGTCGAATTCAGAATCGATCTGATTCCCGCAGCTACCCCAGTAGCCAAAGCACCCTATCGATTAGCCCCGGCAGAGATGCAGGAACTATCCAGTCAACTGAATGAACTACTGGAAAAAGGATTCATCAGACCGAGCTTCTCACCATGGGGAGCACCCGTGTTGTTTGTGAAAAAGAAGGATGGATCATTCAGAATGTGCATCGACTACAGAGAACTCAACAAACTGACGGTCAAGAATCGTTATCCTCTACCGCGCATAGATGATCTATTCGACCAACTGCAAGGGGCGAACTATTTTTCTAAGATTGATCTGAGGTCCGGGTATCACCAGTTACGAGTGCTAGAGGAGGATGTGCCGAAGACCGCCTTCCGAACTCGTTACGGACATTACGAGTTCGTGGTGATGCCATTCGGATTGACCAATGCGCCCGCAGTCTTCATGGATCTGATGAATAGAGTATGCCGACCTTACTTGGATCAGTTCGTCATCGTTTTCATTGACGACATCCTGATCTACTCCCGAAGTAAGAAAGAACATGGCGATCATCTGCGACAAGTTCTAGGGACATTAAGAAGAGAGAAACTTTATGCGAAGTTCTCGAAATGTGAATTTTGGATCCGAAGAGTCGAATTCTTAGGACATGTGGTAAGCGAAGAGGGAATCCACGTGGACCCATCCAAAATTAAGGCCATTGAGAACTGGTCAGCACCGAAGACTCCTACAGAAATTCGCCAATTTCTAGGTCTCGCTGGTTACTACCGCAGGTTCATTCAGAACTTCTCACGAATAGCAAAGCCTCTTACAACCCTAACCCAGAAAGGTGTGGCCTTTGACTGGGAAGAGAAACAAGAAAGAGCGTTCCAAACGCTCAAACGAGCCTTGTGCACCGCACCAATACTATCCCTCCCTGAAGGAATAGAAGACTTCGTAGTTTATTGCGATGCATCAAACCAAGGACTCGGATGTGTTCTGATGCAGCGAGGTAAGGTCATCGCCTACGCCTCGAGACAGTTGAAAACACATGAGGTTAACTACACGACCCACGATCTTGAGCTAGGAGCAGTAGTGTTTGCCCTGAAGATCTGGAGACATTACTTGTATGGAACGAAGAGCACTATCTTTACCGACCACAAGAGCTTACAACACATTTTCGATCAGAAGGAGCTCAACATGAGGCAACGGCGATGGGTCGAGCTACTCAGTGATTACGAATGCGATATTCGCTATCATCCGGGAAAGGCAAACGTCGTAGCCGATGCCCTTAGTCGAAAGGAGTACTCAGGCCGGAGAGTGAAGTCATTAGCTATGTCTATCCATTCGCACCTATCAACGCAAGTCAAGGAAGCTCAATTAGAGGCCTTGAAACCCGAAAACGTGGCAGGTGAGGCCCTTAGGGGAATGGACAAGAACTTAGAAATCAAGAGTGACGGAGCACGCTACCTCATGAACCGGATCTGGACACCAAAGTTTGGGGGATTCAGAGAGGTAGTTATGAGCGAGGCACACAGGACCCCATACTCCGTACACCCAGGGTCAGACAAAATGTATCTAGATCTCAAGCAACTCTACTGGTGGCCAAACATGAAAGCGGAGATCGCTACGTATGTGAGCAAGTGTCTAACTTGCGCCAAAATAAAAATAGAACACCAAAAACCCTCAGGCCTACTCCAACAACCTGATATACCTGAGTGGAAATGGGAGCAGATTTCCATGGACTTCATAACCAAACTGCCCAAAACTCAGAGTGGCCAAGATACTATTTGGGTAATCGTCGACAGATTAACCAAATCAGCCCATTTCTTACCTATCAAGGAAACCGATAGGATGGAAAAACTATCAAGAACCTACATCCGGGAGATCGTACGACTTCATGGGGTACCAATGTCCATCATCTCAGATAGAGACAGTAGGTTCACTTCCAGATTTTGGCAATCACTGCAAAAATCCATGGGAACGAGGTTGGACATGAGTACAGCATACCACCCTCAAACTGACGGACAGAGTGAGAGGACGATCCAAACCTTGGAAGACATGTTGCGAGCATGTGTAATCGACTTTGGCAAGGCATGGGATATTCACTTGCCTTTGGTCGAGTTCTCTTATAACAATAGTTATCATACTAGTATCAAGACCGCTCCGTTCGAAGCCCTTTACGGCCGTAAGTGCAGATCACCCCTGTGCTGGACGGAAGTGGGCGACACCCAATTGGCAAAAGGTCTAGTCACTAAGAGCACCCTTACTGGTCCAGAGATCATCAGAGAAACTACCGAAAAGATCGTGCAAATACGAGAACGACTGAAGTCCTCAAGGGATAGACAAAAGAGCTATGCCGACAGGAGACGTAAACCCTTGGAATTCCAGATTGGCGACCGTGTGCTACTGAAGGTCTCACCCTGGAAAGGCATGATACGCTTTGGGAAGCGTGGAAAGCTAAACCCCAGGTACATTGGACCCTTCGAAATCATTTTGAGAGTTGGTACAGTGGCCTACAAACTCCAACTTCCAATCGAGCTTAACAAAGTGCATCCAGTATTCCACGTGTCGAACCTGAAAAAGTGTTTGTCCGACGAAACACTTGTAATTCCACTCGATGAAATCGCATTAAACGAAAATCTCAACTTTGTGGAAGAACCCGTCGAGATCATGGATAGGGAAGTTAAAAGGACCAAACAGAGTCGCATTCCAATAGTAAAAGTTCGATGGAATGCTAAGAGAGGACCCGAATTCACATGGGAACGGGAAGACCAAATGCTACAGAAGTATCCGCATCTCTTCCTCAGCCCCTAAAACTCTTACCTTGTATTAAATTTCGGGACGAAATTCCGTTTAACGGGGGGATGATGTAACAACCCGTTATCCCGGGCATTATAAACCGAGTCTTGTAACCCCCTTTTTGAATGTAATGAGAATATCATCGATAAATGAATTGTTCAAAAGCTCTGATTTGGAGTACGCTATGTAGTAGATATCGTCTTAAAGGTTCCAAATAAATAAAGAACGTCCAAATCTGACTTCGCATGAGGAAGTTATGATTTTTCAAAGAAATTCCTTAAAAACGATTAGTTAAAAAAAAAAATAAAATAAAATAAATAAATAATAAAAATAATTTTGAAATTTGCCAACGGAGTCTAAACGAAAGTTGTAGATCGTAGTCTCACCTACGCGTGGATATAAAGACCATCGAAAACGGAGTTCGTATGAAGAAGATATGGATTTTTGAAGTTTATTAAATAAATTAATTAATTATTTAATTCAAAATTCGGATATTATCCGAAGAGGAGTCAGCGTCCTTCTCCGAAGTACGCGCTGCGTACTCCTGTACGCCCCGCGTAACCGAGAGGATTGGCCTCGGATCGTCCACGTCGCCATATCCGAGGAAGCCGACCCGTCCGACCCGTCCGACCCGACCGATCCGACGTCCCATCCGACCCGGCGTCCCATCCGACCCGATAACCCAAGAACCCGTCCCATCCGAACCGAGGCAGTCGAGGCTTCGGTCATGCATGACGTACGCGTACGCAGCGCGTACGAGCGTACGCCCCGCGTACCGAGGCAGACTTGCCTTCCTATAAATAGAATGCGAGGGTTTCCAAAGAAAGGGTTCATTTCTCTTCTCTCTCTCTCAGCATTTCCTCGTTTTCCGTGTCCGTTCAAACCCGAAGCTCTGGTCTTTTTGGCTCAAGTCCCGAAGACCGATTCTACTCCCGAGATTCCCGAGAATCCCAAGAAAAATCAGTTTCCCGAGACGAAACTCTGCTCGGTTTCCACCTCACAATCTTCAAACTATCAAGTGAGTTCATATCCCCTTTGAACACTCTTTAAATACATTTTAAATGTTTTATACTCTTTTTGGGGGAGGAATACAAGTTAACACATGACTAAATTCGTGTGAAACCTTAACCTTTTGATATACTTTTCATACTGTTGTTTTAACTATCTTGTGAAGTTATTATGATACAAAACCCCTCACAACACAGCTTTACCCTCTTTGGGATATAATATGTTTATAAATAGAAATATGTTTTATTTATACGTTTACATACAAACACATCATATCAAGGGTAACATTCTTTACTAAGTCATTTCATGCATTCAAAGAACTTATGATTATGCTTTGTCAAACATTGTGAAAGAGGTTAAACTTTGCATACAAACTACTACCTTATTACGGACTTAGTTGAGAATCCATGAGTCGTGTATATCTTCAAACGTTACTTTCTTTATTAGAAAATAATGCAACAAGTCCTGTCTATAACCAGAGTCTCCCGTTCGGAGAACGTGTCAAATGTGTATAGATCTATACGGGAAGTCATGATCCCGCGCCCTGACTGTTAGCTACAGTCCGTCTTTTGGGGTGACAGTTGTCATAACGCTACGACGCCTGAAGAACGTCGCTACAGGCATATTATGTTTAGTATGGTTATAAAACTCATCGGATATACAATTATTATGGTATTATGCTTTTATGAACGAGTAGTCATTAAAACTATTCTTCATCTAATAAGTGCGATCTTCGTATAGCTTTACTATGTAAAACTATGCCACACCTTTCGAGCACATCGATTGCTTGCGATTTTCGGTCTTAGAGACTGCCAGTTATGTCAGGGAAATAAGGGTTTTCCTGTATACAAATCAAACAACTAATAGGAAAATAAGGGATTTTCTCGGTACAATTAGTTGCAATTTACATCACGAACATTCATATGCATTGCATACTTTTATAAGAAAATAAGGGTTTTTCTGGAAAACATGCAAACACTTTCGAATGGCATACATCTTCTCAAAACACTACTTATGAACTCACCAACTTAAATGTTGACACTTTTTCTTTGAAATAACTTGTATTCACAGGAAACCGCTAGCCAGGTAGCAACTACTTCTGAAGACTAACGCATTGGCGTTAGTAACATATTTTGGATCACCATTTTATATTTGATTTCTTTTGCAAACATGTAACACTTACAATCATGTAAACTTTTCAAACATATTTATATTATGGTGGTGTGTACTTTCCTTTCTATGAACTGTTATGATACTGAATATGATGTCCTCCGCCCCCGAACGATTCCGCCGTTCAGGTTTGGGGGTGTGACATTCACCATATAAGAACAACCCTTATCCCACCCCGTCGATCTTCACAATGACACGATCTAACGTCTCATGTCTAAAATTTTCCTCTTTACCTAATCCCTACTCACGGATCTAAAACTAACCTCTTAATCTAATCCATACTCTCGGATCTAAAACTATGCCCAATCCATACTCTCAGACTAGGGACAATTAAGTATGCCTTAATCCATAGCTACCAAAGTTTTTCTCTCGCTTATTGACAGCATCTACCCATATTCTAACCAACATGTTTGTTGATATAAAATACATATACCGTTGAACTCATTTAAAAACTATATAAAACATCCATTCCACACTCATCTCAAATAAACAACAATATATAAACACATAGCATGTATTTCATAGAAAATACTTCATATTTATGTGTTAGAAGAAAGTAACTATACACTCACCTATTAAGATGATTGTCGGACATCACTACGGCTCTTCAACTAGTATTCTTTGGTGAAACCAGAATGTTTTCTCATAAACCGGACTTCTCGTGGACAGAGTTTCGGCTCGAAAACTCTTTCTCTCGGGATCTTTGGGGCTTAGGGACTTGGTTCGGGTATCTGGATGATACCGGAGCTTCGGGGGGTACTTCAAGAGGGCTAGAGAGGGTGTAGGAAGTGAGAGGATGAATGAATTAGCAACCATGGTTGGCTGCCCTTCGGGTTTTATTTATAATTTTTCTGGATTCACGTCGTGAATCTCAAATATTCACATCGTGAATTCAGTAGTCATCAGGTGCATCATCGCAACTTGCATCTGTCAGGCTCCAGAAGTTATAAATACTGAGTTCACGTCGTGAACACCGTGTTCACGTCGTGATCTCTGACGCAACGTCGGGGTTCGCGGCCTGAACTTTAGAAATTCATATCCATCGCATAAGAGCTCCATTTTTGATGTTATTTATATGAAAGTTTAGGTAAAAATAATATCTACAATTTTCATCTAGACTCCGTTGGCTAATTCTCGACCGATCTTAAATTTAACAGTAGGAGGAGATTAGACTGTTAAATGACCGCGAAGAATTCGTAACTCCTTCATACGGATTCTGTTTTTGTTTGTCTTTTTATCGTTGAGTTCCTATTAATGAGATCTTCAACTCTCATTTAGGTCGCGTAGGCCAAAAACCGCTCAAACTAAAATTCGAGTTTCGGGCGTTGCACTGCTATGCCAAATCTTAGAAAAATCATAACTTCCTCATACGAAGTCAGATTTGGACGTTCTTTGTTTGTATGTTCTCGGTTTAACGTATACTAAAACTTTCGTTTAGATCACTAAGTCTAAAAATTCCTTTATTAAAAATTCACTATTTACGTCTCCCAGTGCCTTGTTGGTTTTGCCGTAAAACTTCGACGGGCCATAACTTCTTCGTTATAACTCGAATTTTGGTATTCTTTATATGTACAGAATCCTTGTAACATATACTAAAACTTATTTAAGATTACTCCTTCTAAATAATATTCCATCAAAAAGTCATTTTTGACACTCATTGTCTCAAAATTGACTAACCCTGATCTACGGGCGTAACATCTAAGAAGGCCATGTTTCCAGAATAGAGTGTTTCTCGGATTCAAAAGGAATCCATTGATAATCCAAATTTGTTTTGGTGAGAGCCTCGGACCTCTTTTTTGTTGAGAATGAAATGAAGTACCAACTGGACTTTCTGATTATTGCAAAATCTTTTCAATTTCGATGCTTTGAAAATATTATGAAGGTTCATATTGCACATATATCTATAAAAAATAAGTTATTTAACTTCTATGTGAAATATTCAGAGCCAAAGTATGAACCCTGGAGTCTGAAGAGAATAGCAGGGTTGAATGTTAGAAAACCTATTGATGTTGAAGGTTTCACAAATACCAGTTTTAAAGCTTTCAGAGGTCAATATCACAAAGTCCATAAATTTTCCTTGGCAGGTATTCCTTTTATGAGTCCATGAGATTTAATTTATTTGCTCAATATTGTTGCCAAGGACACTATGAAATATGAACTAATTTATCAACATTTGAGAAGGATGATACAGTCTTACATTCTTGAAGTTGCAAAAATAGATGTTGAGATTGGTGTTGTTCTCAAAAGTGAACCAATTATGAATCCCTTTTCACCACCTGATGATTAGGAGAAATTCAAGGTTGGTTTTATTGAAAAAGAACATTGGGGAGTGGTATACAATACAAAAGAGAATGAGATGGTGAAACATTGCATGTTATTCATGCAAGATAAGCATTTGTATTCCACTACTTCATTGTATCAAATTCTTGCAAGACTTGTGGTATAGAAGTCAAATTGTGAAGCATATTTGAAATGTGTTTCAGATATGCTTAAGTGGTGGATGGCTATTCGGATGACTTATTGAAGACTATTCTAAAAGTTTTTCATGTTGCAAAAAAAGAGAAGGTAAAGACTACAACAACAACAACTCGACACAAAGGGGGAAACTGTTAGGATTTAGAATTTGTGTTGTGTGAAGGTTGTATACACCTGCTCGCAACTGTATGTCTTTTATAGAGACTTTTCCTATTTAGAAATTTTATGTTCTGATTTTGGAATTAACGTATTCTTAGGTTTGATGTTGGGAATTGTCGAATTATGATTCTTTTCTAGTGCTTCTCTGACACACACAGACACACATATACACACACAGATATATATATATATATATATATATATATATATATATATATATATATATATATATATATATATATATATATATAAAAGAGCATTAGTTAGATATAATGGGTACATTTTGACAAAATAGTTCTGCACATCCTTTCTAACGAATTGTTCTTTTACTCATTAATGAAACACATATATTTATTACCTTTATATGTTCTTATCAGTCATTTTATTCTTTTTATGATGTTTTCATTTTAGAATCTATTGTTCCTATATTTCTTATGATCTTATGTAATAAAAAATATAAATCTAACTTAAGTTATTCTATATTTTTCTTGAGGGTAAGTAAAAGCCATGTGTGGGATATTATGATATGTGCTAAATTATTGTTTTTATTTTATGGGTATTTTTATAATTAAAATGGGAAAAATGTGCTTACTTACTTTATATTTCTATTTTGTAGATAGAAAGTCAATGTTTACAAAAAGGAATGAAAATGGGCTGAAATGGAGCTAAATTGATGAGTTGGAGCAAAACAGGAAAAAGCTTGCTAAAATACAAATGGGTCGGTGGACCCCTTGTAGGGGCCAAAAAGTTAATAGTGAGGATTTGAATAGGTCTGAGTCTGTAAGGAGTCAAAACACAAATGATTTCAACTCTCTATATATTTTACAAGGCATTGTTGTATTCGAAGCTTAGATGTTTAGTCCTTGTATTTTGTAAGTCTGTTTTATATCCTATAACTAGGATAGGTACTAGAGTAGAGTTAGGATTTTTTAGCGTCATTCTATCTTTTGTACCCTCAAAATCTTGTACTCATTTCAGACATATTACGTTCCAACCATGTTATATTTAGATCTTGTGTTCTTAACAGTTTTTCTAGTATCGATTGTGTTCGTAATCAATCCTAACAGACTTCACCCCTTTGCAGTATTTGAGCCATATCTATTGACTCGTAACTCCATTTAACGAACTTAAATATGTTCAAAAAATAGAAAAAAAAAATTATATAAATAATGTGTGCGGTATCTTTGCTAATTCGAATTCTTTCTAGTCGAAAACCCGCCTTAAATTCAGAGCAATAAAGTTGGAGAAGATTCTGAAGATATATTATGAATTTAAATCTCACTGAGAAATGCTTGTCGTGCCGAGAAATAATTTGGCATTAGAAAAGTATATATAGAATCCATATTCTTCGAAAGATGATAATTAATTAGTAGGGTAATTTCCAGAAACCCTAGATGGGTAGAAAACGCCAAAAGAGGCCGTCTTGAAAGTCTAAAAGGCTATATCAGCCTGCAAACTGATATAGTTGAAGAAATATGAGGATCAAAAGAAGAAATCATTAGGTTATCAGTGTGTTTACTTTTCTGTCTATAATTAGTAAGCTTTTTCATTTTATATATGCTTTTTTGAGATTTGAAATTAAAACCCTTTATGATTATTTGTTATTTGTGAAACCCTAGCTTGTTTGACTAATTGATACATATAGTGATCATCTACTCATGCACATATATTAAAGCTCACCACTTTATTTCCTAAACTTAGGTTATGATTTAACTCTAGTCAAAATTACTAATGATCATGGACAACTATGATTTAAATTAACACAGTCAGAATGATCATCTAGGCTGTATTACTTCAGTAATAGAGAACAAAGTAACAGTCTTTAACAAATATGGATCTTTCAATCAAACTTCACAAAATAAATTAAATAAGAATAGATAATCCAGATAGCAATTAATCCATAATCTCAAAGTTCCATCTAGTTATAAATGCAAAGCAAAGGGTTTTAACACCAAAATCAGAAAGTAAACACATATGGAATCACATTAGAATGCTAATCATGATCATAACAAGAAAGCAAATGATTTCAGGCATGAAACTGCTCTCTAATCCTTCAAATTATATCTCTTTAGGTTAGCCAAAAATCATAATATATAGGTTTTTCAGTTGACTAAGTACACTGGGTGTACATGGACTTACATTGGGTGTCAGGTGATAGATGTGCGTTTGAACACTTAGCCACCTTGCCCAATACACTGGGCGTACTCCCATTATGTTGGGCGTAATGGGCTTCATTAAGCCATTTCTTCATTTTTGCAATTCAACCCCAATTTCCGGCATTTTCACTTCCTTTCCACTCTAGCAATAATTTATACATGGAAAATCTAAATTAAATTGTTATAATTACCTTTTATTTCTATATAGCATAAAAACATAGTATAAAATAATAAGAAAACTCCATAAATATATGTATAAAATAAACATTATTAAACTACCCCACACTAGTCCTTTGCTTTCCCCAAAGAAAAACTGATTTAATTATCATATTATCACATCAAAACCATAGCCACCAATATCGCAAAAGAAAATCCATTTTAATCCCATCCATTGCATCAAGACCGCAATGCATATATTTGTATCTAAATTTCCTAAGAACTTCCCCAATCCTAAATACTTACGATCCTCATAAACACTTCCCAGTCAATTTGAACAACATTCATTTTTGGCATCCTTACCCCTATGCCCTTTTATTTACCCCTTTTCGTCTAAAAAGTTATTGTCAAATTCCAAGCGAGTCAACAAAAATGAAAAATAATATATAATATAATTATCCTAAAAAATATAACTACAATTTTTATTATTTCAACATTATCTTTTTTGGAACTTTTTCTCTTTTACACATTTATTTTTTAATTTTTATTTTTCGATTTCTTTAATCTTTTCTCAATATTTCAACTTCCCATAACTACATGTAAGAAAATAAAGAACTATAACTTAAAATCAGGTGTAACTTTATTAATACGTAAGTTCGTGACTTTCTAAAAGATTAATTGGAGTACTTGGAATGCCTTGGTCACTAATGGAGCCCATGACTTTCAATGAAACTCGTGTAGCGACATTCTTCCTGTTCTAATCTACATTAATCAACTGCAAGCGGACATATATAAAATATCCCGTGGGGAATAATGGCCAAGTCCCAAAGGGCTAAGCGACCTCTACCCAAAAATTACAAAAATGGCCCTTGGGACTAAATTTCAAACCAAGCACAAATCAAGGGTCAAATTTGAAAATACATGGAAATCAAGAGGTTACATCACGGGTCTAGGTGCAGGTTTGATGCAGCGGGGTCATGTGATTGCTTACACTTCGTGGCGGTTGAAGCCTCATGAGGCAAACTACCTTGCACATGATTTGAAGTTGAGGGTTGTGGTTTTTGCTCTTAAGATTTGGAGACATTACCTCTATGGGGTTCGTTTTACTATTTACACTGATCACAAAAGTATAAGGTATCCGATGGATCAGCCAAATCTAAACATGAGGTAGCATAGATAGTTGGATGTGATGAAGGATTATGATTGTGAGATCCTTATTCACCCTGGGAAGGCCAATGTGGTGGCCAATGATCTCAGCCACAAGGGGGTACCGCCCTGATCAGGGATGTATATTTGATGATGACTGTGGTTACCCCACTCTTAGAGTGGATTCGAGAGGCTCAGGTTAAGACTATGAAGGAACACCAAAAGAGTGACTGCATAGTGGGGCAGGTGGCTTCCTTTCATTATGATAGATCGGGATTATTGACCCTTCATCGAAGGGTGTGGGTAGACTAAAAAAAGACTCAACTTTTTTAGTAGGCAAAAGTTTACAATTGAGGTATTTTATTAGTTGTAAATAAAGTCAAGAATGACGAAAATCAAGGTCTTTTAGGTTCTTTCTTTATTTTTATTAAATCATTAAGTTTCATTTATATGACCTAGCAGATTCTAAAGATATAAATTTGAGAGGAGAAATAAGAGTTCCAAACCAAAAAATTTTGGTTTGACAAATCTTGTATGGAATCAAAATTTTATTATTTCGAGTAATTTTTTATCCAATTTAACGGATCTTTTACATATCTATATTTCTTTTTTATGAAGAGAATATTATTTATAGAAAAAATAGATAATGAATAAGAAATAATAATTTGTTTTGAATAATAGATGTCTTTCACATCCAACTATAACAATGATTTTCAAATGGCAGTTCCAAAAAAAACGTACTTCTATATCAAAAAAGTGTATTCGTAAAAATATTTGGAAAAGGAAAGGATATTGGGCGGCGTTAAAAGCTATTGGGGTGGAGCAAATCAGGTTTTGATGGAGGAAGTGTACAAGTTGAGGTTCTATATTCATCTCGAAACGACAAATATGTATACAGATCTTAGGCTTGACTATTGGTGGCCATGCATGAAGTGGGATGTGGCTTGTTATGTGGAGAGGTGCTTGACTTGCAGGAAAGTCAAGGCCGAGAATCAGCGACCTCACGGAAAAATGGGAAGATATTACGATGGATTTTTTCATGAAGTTACCTCGGACGACGCGCAGAGTGGATTCGATATGGGTCATTACGAATCGATTGACCAAGAGCACACACTTTATCCCAATCCAGGAGAGTATTTCCGCTGAAAAGTTGGCTGCCATATACATTCGGGATGTTGTGGCACAACATGGGGTGCCGGTTTCTGCGATTTATGATAGGGATGTCCAGTTTACTTCTAGGTTCTGGAAGAGATTCCACAAGGATTTGGGTACTTGTCTACATTTTAGTACGACTATTCACCCGCAAAATGATGGTCTGAGTGAGAGGACTATCCAGACACTAGAGGATGTGTTGCGGGATTGTGTACTGGATTTTGGCGGGAGTTGGGATACGTATCTTCCTTTGGCGGAGTTTTCGTATAACAACAGTTATCACGCCGGAATTGATCAACCTCTTTTTGAGATGCTCTATAGGAGGAAGTGTAGTACACTGATATGTTGGGGTGGGATTGGTCAGCGAGTCATGGGTAGTACAGTGGTGGTACTTCATACGACAAAGTTGATTCAGTAGGTTCATGACAAACTTCAAAAAGCATAGAGCCGACAGAAGAGTTACGCAGTTAGACACCAGTCGGAATTAGAATTTCAGGTTAAGGACATGGTGCTCCTGAAGGTGTCACCTGATTAAGGAAGTGGGGTAAGCTTGGCCTCAAATATATTGTTCATTTCAGGGTGTTGGCCCAGGTGGACTGGGTTGTGTATCGCTTGGATCTACCAAAGGAGCTCAGCCAGATCTATAGCACTTTCCATATCTCTCAGCTGCAAAAATGCTTGTGTTGAGTATTAAAGCTGCGACATTGGGCTTAATGTTTTGTTTATTTTGTATATCCGGTTTGGGCTTATCCAAATATGATTATTTTATTAGGGTTTAGTATTTAAGGTGCATGCATGCATCCTTAGAAAACAACACTTTTGATAATTATTCTCATTAATTGTACTGAAACCCTAGCTCGCCTCTGCAGTGGAAGTTCTTGACCGAGCTCTGCTGAGGCGTGAATACTTTGAATCATTAAGCAATATTTGATTCCATCTTACGTTATTTTGTTTGCTTGTTTGTTTGCTAATTCATTTTGTTGATTAACCTGTTGAAGATCTAATCAATCTAAGAGTTTCTAAACTCATCAATTGGTATCAGAGGAGGAGACTGTGTAATTCATACACATCTCTTCTGTTTAAGAAGATCTTAGGGTTTTTCCGATTTGATTGATTTTGTTAGAGCCTTCATTCTCTATTGATGTAGTTCTTTAAATCAATCTTACCCTAACGTTAGTTACAATTCTGATCTTAGACAGGTTTTTAATCAAACATTGTCATGTCCATGGATGATTCCCAGTCAAACCCAATCAATATCTCAAACAGCATTGGATCGACGGAGAGAATTCCTATACTGTACACTCAAGATTATGAGGTATGGACGCATCACTTTGAAGACTACGTGATTGGATTAGAAGATAATGGACACTTGATTTGGGAGGTGATAATAGTTGGTCCATTCGCTCACTCAAGCACTTCAAGAATTGTCAAAACTCAGAAGGATTATAATCAACTCGTTAATGACATGAAAGACATTCCTCAAGATGAGAAAGAGAAGTTTCAGTGCAACATCAAAGCTTTAAGGATGATTAGGTTTGCTTTACAATCGGATACGTTTCAATTAGTAAGTTCATGCACAACAGCAAAGGAGATATGGGATAGGTTGAAGGAACTATATTCTATAGATGAAGATCTTGAGCATTCCATCCAAACGTTCTTGCTCTCAGAATTTGGTGACTTCATGCAGAAGCCTGAAGAGAAGCTCATTCAAGCGTTTGATCGCTTTAATCATCTCCTCAGTAAGATGATAAAGCATGGGATAGAAAGGAAAGTAATTGAACAAAAGGTCACATTTATGAACGGCCTTAGAACCGAATGGATGGCTGTGCTGTCTACTGTGAAGGCACACAAACAATTCAAGGCTTATTCTCTTACAAAGCTAGTGGGAATACTAAAGTCACATGAGAGTGCAGTGACTAAAGAAATGAATGTGGTTTCTAGCATGGGTTCTTTAGCTCTAATATCCAAGGGAAAGAATGCTACTGAAGAAGAAGATTGGGATCTTACTGAGTATGATCTAACAAGTGAAGATTTTGCTTTAATGGTGTCTAATCCCAAGAAGTTCATCAAAAGAAGATTCCCAGCCAATAAGAACCGAAATTGGCAAGGAAGCTACAGCGCCGAGAAGGTAAAGGAGGAACCGAAAGGTGTCTCTCCGACCAAAGAACCAAAGCAAGAAGCTAAAATTGGTGGTGACTTAGGTTTTAATTGTCACTACTGTGGAGGCAAAAACCATTTTGCCAAAGATTGTATGTTGAGAAAGCAGTCTGAAAAGAATGAAGAAGATGACGAGGAAGCAAAACTCGTACGACGTTTGGAGGAAATCAGGAAGAAGAAATCTGGAACTACTAACACTATGAATGCTCTAATTGTGCAGGGAAATACTGTTGATGATGAATTTGGCGGTGTTGAAGTTTGGTCAACCGATTCTAAAGATGAAAAAGTGAGAACGCCCACTCATGGCAGGGCTTTGTTGGTAAAAAAAGAGAATGTTGCTGCAAAGTGTCTGATTGTGACCTCTAAGGTATCACAAATGAGAGGATATACTACCGATGGGGAACTAAATGAAGCGAAAGAGAGAGAAGACAGGTGTTTTGTAGCGAAACCTGTCAATGTGCAGATCAACGAATGTGATGAGTTGATCAAGAAGGTACAATCTATTCTTGTTTCGGTAAAAATCCCCATCACAAACTATGAAAAGGAACTAAACGGATTAAAATCAAAATTTTCTAGTATAAGTGGTAGTCTATCTCAAACTCGCGTCACAAACTCTAACCTAACTGATCAAATCAGCAGGATATCATCGAAGAGTGAGGAAAGGCGTATGTGGATAGAGCAAAAGGAGAAGGACTTAATTAGGTCTAGTGATGAAACAATTTATTTTCAAAGAGATAATTTGAAGCTTTTGAAACAACGGAATGTTTTTTGTTTAATTGTTAAAAGACTATATTCCAACATTACTAAACTGAATCTTAATTTTGATATAGGAAATAAGTTACATCGCATGATGTTACTTTTTCTGACGATATCTCTCCCTCTTACAAAATTGGTCTGGACAAGATAGAGTCCTTCATAAAGTAAAAAGACCATAAGGACATGCTTAAAAATTTGTTGGATGAAAATGAAAAATTAAAAATCAAAACCGAAACTGTGCAGAAATTTGACTCTTTGAATGCCAAGTTGAGCTCAGAAAACAAAATTGATATTGAAAACTCTTCTGAATTCAATGAGGATGATGATATGAGTGAAATATATGTAGAAGATGAGGTGGATTGTTCTGAATTTGTCAAGAGCAAACTCGAAACCAATAAAAATCTTATTTCTGAAAATTCTGTTGAGTTCGCTCGCTCATTAAAAGACAAGACTAAAGCCCTCAAGACAAAAGTTGTAGTATATCAAAAAGTCCAAACAACTCCAAATCAAGTTTATACAGTCAAAGGAGTCACTCCACATCAGACAGCCGAACTCACAGCATTAATAGAAGAATATAATGTATATGGCTACGATGAGTTTTTCTGGTCGGCACCGATTGATAATGTTGATGAAACAAAAGGTTTATCTCAGAAAACATCATGGAGAGTGAAGGGCAGGTATGTGGCAGAACCACTTAATGAACCTGAGCGATTCGGTGTTCCAAGCACAAGTGGTGCCAAAATATCTTCAGGCGAACCGGTCATGAAATCAAGCGAAACAGATTCACTAAAGAGGGAAACTCCTACTAAGAAACCAAGGAAAAGGGCTAACATCCACAAAAATCCAAACACAAGTGTCAGAAAGAAAGCATCAACGGAATTTAAGATACAAGAAGAATCTGACAGAAAGGAAACAGTTTTGGCGATCTCAAAATCCTAATTACGTTTGCTATGATAAGTCCTTTAAGTCAAAGGAAGAAGCAAAGGCAAACCCAGCGTCTCAACACTATCATGACAACCGAAAAAGAAATTTTGGTCCTCAAACTCAAGACAACAGAAAACAGTGGTTCGGTTCTCAGAACCAAGACAGCCGAAAGAACAATTTCGGTCTTCAAAATCAAGATAACAAAAAATAGAGCTTCGGTCCACAGAAGCATAGTAACCAGAAAAGAAGGTTGAGTCATCAGGAAGTCAACAACCGAAAAAGGAGTTCCGGTCCTCAAAAGGAGGGTTTCGGTCCTAAATCAACCGTTGAGAGAAACCGAAGGGAAGGTAGTTTCAGGTCTCGACCATGTAAGGGCAATGATCAAAAGTCTAATTCTACTCCCAGGTTTCATCCTTCTCACTCTCACTCACAGAATGATCGAAAATGTAAAGGAAAACTCTTTCCAGAAGCCGAAAAGAAGACGACGTATGAGTCCAAAGTGGAGAACGGAAAGGCTGCTAGCGTCGAATTAAAAACTGACCCTGAAATTCTCAAAACCAATAAAATCAAAGTATTTACCATAAAAATAAAGATGAAACAACACTAATAAAAAGAACCATTTTGGTCGATGTTTCTCTTACTATTCCGTTTTATGTAAAAGACTCACGAGGACCCAAGAAACTTTGTGTTCCTAAATTTGCTTAATTTTTGCAGGTTATGCGTGACGAGCAGTTCGATGATGAATGGTATATAGACAGTGGCTGCTTGTGTCACATGATAGGAAGAAAGGAAGAACTGAGGGAATTTCAGTCCCTTCAAGATGGTGGAAGTGTCAAGTATGGAAATAATTCCTTTGGCGCAATCAAAGGATATGGTATGATTACCAATGGTGATTTCTCAATTCGAAAAGTTGCGTACGATGAGGGTCTTCAACATAACCTCGTCAATGTTTCACAACTGGTAGTCGGCACAAGGTTAAAGGTTTCATTGGATGACGATGACTCATAAATCATTGAAAAGAAAATGAACAATATTCTACTGAAGTCAAAGCAAAAAGGAGAGATGTACCCTCTCAATCTCAATCCCATAAGGGGAAAACCAACAGTTTGCTTGCTAACAAAATCTAATTCAGACGAAAGCTGGCTTTGGCACCGAAGGCTCTCCCATCTCAATTTCAAAGACATCAACAAGCTTGTACTTGGGGATCATGTTTGCGGTCTTCCTGTTCTGAAGTTTGACAAAGAACACTTGTGTGTAGCTTGTGAAATGGGAAAACAGAGTCAAAAGAGTCATCCTTCACGAGTCAATACTAAAGTTATTGAACCACTAGAATTACTTCATGTTCATCTATGTGGTCCTTCTTCAATCGAAAGCATTGGTGGTAGCAGGTACTCACTTGTTATAGTTGATGACTTCTCTCAATTTACTTGGGTGTTCTTTTTGAGGCAGAAATCGGAGGCCACTCCCAAGCTTAGACTATTTATCAAACAGGTAGAAGTTCAACTACGAAAGGTGGTTAGAAATGTCAGAAGCGATAATGGGTTGGACTTCAAGAATATAGCTCTTGAAGATTTTCTAGCAGAAAAGGGAACTACTCACAACTTCTCTGCTCCATATACTCCGCAACAGATTGGGATTGTCGAAAGGCGAAATCGCTCTTTATGTGAAGCAGCCCGATCCATGCTTAGCTTCACTTCTCTACCTCTATATTTCTCGGCGGATGCTATTGCTTCTGCATGTTTCACGCAGAACAGATCTTATCTTAATAAGCATTTTTCTGTCACCCCATATGAGATCTTAAACAACTGAAAGCCCAACGTAAAGTTCTTTCATGTGTTCGGTTCAAGATGCTTTATCTTCAATTCAAAGGAGAACCGAAACAACTTTGATGTTAAAGCGGATGAAGGGATTTTCCTGGGTTATTCTTTAACCTCTAAAGCGTATAGAGTTCTTAACAAGCGTTCAAAGAAAATTGAAGAGACTTACTATGTCACCTTCGATGATAACTACGTCGAGAAACTATCAACAACCGAAGGTTATGTGGAGGAAATATTTCCAACAACTGGTCAAGTTGTGACACCTATATCAAATCTCTTCGAGCAATACATGTTGCTATTCGATTTACCAGAAAAGGCTATTCACTCTAAATTCCAAGCTGCAGACAGCAGGGTGGACAGCCTGAAGAAGATAATTGATGAGGCACCAAAGACTATGACAGATGATCAACCAACAGTAACCGAACAGCCTGAGTCATGCGAAACTCCAAAAATTAGTTCTTATGTTCAAGGGGAGGGTTTGTCTTCTCCAAATATCCAAGATT
This sequence comes from Lactuca sativa, assembly GCF_002870075.4. Taxonomy (NCBI): domain Eukaryota; kingdom Viridiplantae; phylum Streptophyta; class Magnoliopsida; order Asterales; family Asteraceae; genus Lactuca; species Lactuca sativa. The sequence continues at coordinate 200,032,059 of NC_056623.2, forward strand.
CACCATTCCAGGGGGAGAGTCCATCTGAAAGTCTAGTCCAAAAGGAGAATTATGAGCCTGTAGCTGGAGAAGAATCATCATCCGAGGGGGAGAATGTGAATCTAAACGATGATGACAATCAATCAGAACCCAAAGAAGAAGTAAATGCTGAACTAGATCCCTCTTATGATCCTGATTAACCACCACTCATCAAATGGACTAAAGACCATCCTCAAAAACAAATTATTGGTGAACCATCAGAAAAGGTTCTTACACGTTCTCAACTGAAAGCGAAACAAACTGCACTACTCTCTAAAGTGGAATTTTTCATGTTTAATTCGTTCGTCTCCAAGGTTGAACCGAAGACGATTCACAATGCACTCGATCATTTTGATTGGGTACAGGCCATGCAGGACGAACTCAACGAATTCAAGCTAAAAAAAGTGTGGAGATTAATTCCAACACCAAAGGATGCTTCGGTGGTTGGACTAAAATGGGTTTTTAGAAGCAAGGTGGACAAGAAACGGAATGTAATTTGCAATAAAGTGAGACTTGTAGTGAAGGGTTACTGTCATGAAGAAGGTATAGATTATGAGGAGACCTTCTCTCCTGTAGCAAGGTTGGAATCTGTAAGAATCTTTCTGGTATACGCTGCTCATAAAAACTTCAAAGTTTTTCAAATGGATGTAAAATGCGCCTTCTTGAATGGAGAACTAGAAGAAACGGCGTATGTTGAGCAACCACCTGCGTTTGTGAACGAGAAATATCCTGATCATTGCAATGTTCTCGATAAAGCAGTATATGGTCTGAAGCAAGCACCGAGAGCCTGGTATGAAACTCTAACTCGCTTTCTCAAAATGTCGAAATTTATGCAAGTTCGGTTGACCCAACCTCTTTCGCAAGAAAGAAGGCGAACATTTAATGATAGTTCAAATTTATGTCGATGACATCATCTTCAGCTCCACAAATCCTAGTCTAACGGCTGAATTCAGGACATTGATGGAGACTAAATTTGAAATGAGCGCAATGGGTTCAATTAACTTTTTCCTTGGACTAAATATTAGACAGGGACCAAAAGGCATATTTATTAACCAGGAGGCTTATACTAAGACCCTGTTGGCAAAGTTTGGTATGATGGGAGACTCTAAGGGGAAAGTTCCCACGGCGTTTGGCACAAAGCTTACACCTTCTCTGGATAAACCAGTTGTCGATATGACCCTCTATCGTCAAATGATAGGGTGTTTTATGTATCTAACGGCTAGTAGACCAGATATTATGTTCTCTGTGTGTTATTGTGCCAGGTTTCAAGCTAATCCAAGAGAACCTCATATGATTGCTGTGAAGAATATTTTCCGATATCTGAAGCGAACCTCGTCTCTCGGTCTCTGGTATCCAGCAAAATCCGGATTCTTCGTTCAAGCCTTTTCTGATTCAAACCTTGGTGGATGTGGTCTGGACCGAAAGAGCACAACTGGTGGATGCCAATTTCTTGATGGCAAACTTGTAAGTTGGCAGTCAAAGAAGCAAACCTGTGTGTCTCTCTCCACAACCGAAGCTGAGTACATCGCAGCAGCCTCTTGTATGTCACAAGTCATTTGGATTCAAAGCCAGCTCAGAGATTATGGACTGAATCTGAAGAAAATTCCTCTTTACTGTGACTTAGAAAGTGCGATAAGAATATGTCACAATCCAGTGCAACACTCCAAGACCAAACATATTGCATTGAGATACCATTTCATCAAACACCATGTTGAAGATGGTAATGTGGAAGTTCATTTCGTTCGGTCCTCTGATCAACTGGCTGATATTTTCACTAAGGCCTTACCAGAAGCAAGTTTTAACAGAATATTACAAGGTTTGGGAATGATGGAAGCCGAGTCGGTACCGAAACCCCTTTATCTCTCTAAAAGGGGTCTATTTCGGGTCCATAATTTTTGGGAACCGAAATGAACCGAACGCTCGGTCTATTTCGGCTCCGAAATTTTAGGGAACCGAAATGAACCAACAGCTCGGTCTATTTCGCTTCATCTTCCCAAGGTTAGGTTTTGGTTGTGAATCTTGTATATTTTGTTCAGTATCTATACTCATCTTTCCTTGGTCTTTCTCATTATCTGCAATCTTTTATTTTCTGTTTTTATTCTTTTTTAGATATTTTAAAAATACAAAAATATATTTTATTTTCTGTTTTTATTCCTTTTTAGAATGTTCAAAAATACAAAAATATATTTTCTTCTTTTATTCTCGTATGGTTTCTTTTCTTTCTTTAGTCTCAAGATCACCGAGACCACATGCAGTCAAGCAAGGGTAGGTACAAATTCTATTATCCATGAACTAATTAGGTGTCCCTAGAATCATGTTGTTGTGTCTAGACCGAAGCCTCCAAGACTCTGAGTGAAGCCTTAATGATTTGATTCATACCAATCGTTTCTTCCCAATCAGGCTGCTAACTTTACTCAAATCATGAGCTACCTTACTCTTCTCATATGAGTTAAGAGTTTTCTGCTTTGTCATCCTTTTATAGCAGAGGTACTTTCGGTTCTTTCACCATATCTTCTTATTTATCCATCACGTTTCATTCCACCAATGTAACCCCTGAGACTCTCAGCTATTACCACTGAGGTTTATGGCCACACAAAATCTGAGTTTATGATCTTAGATGCGTACACCACGTGCTGAGTGAAACCCAAAATCCAACACCAACTATGAATTGACAGTAAATAATTTCTATTCAAGCTATTACGTGTTACCTTATGAAGTCTCTTTTTATTTTTTGAGTGATCTTTATGAAATTTTCTGACACCAAGGCATTTCTTCCCAAAAGATCCAGTTTAGTTTTTTGTTTTTGAGACTTCTATTAAACATCGTGTCACCTCAAACAATATCCAACCTACTTGTTCAACAGACCACATCCGTCTCATAAGTACTTCATCCAACTTTCGGACTTATATTAAGTCTTGCAGTTTAGTTGAAGATAAGCCACCTTTGAGCACCAATAGTTGAAAAGAAGCTTTTCGATGTTTATTTACAGACACTCGATCGTATTTTCTCGGGAAACCACATAAGCACTTCAAGTCTCTCTTGACTTTGAAGGAACCGATTCGTCCCCGGAATCTTCTGTTTTATGTCTTAAGACATTACTCATGTCCCATATACTCTTTGCTTTATTTCTTCATCTTTTCCACACTCTTGCACGAAAATTGTTTTTATGATTTTCCATATCTCAAGGTGTTAGTCCTACTGCTTCGTTTATGTTTTATATTTGAGGACTGACCGCACTGCTGTCTCTTTGATGTGTGGAGCGAAAATGGTCATGTTGCAGCGAAAGAATGATCTATGTTTAACAATGCATGTGTTGGAAGTTGAAGATTGTTTTGAAAAGAGGATATGTGGATAACAATTTGAACCGAGTCATCGGATAAGCATTAAATTGGGTGCGTGAGTTTGAAACGGTTCCTAAACCCACGCGTGATGATTTCTATCTGGGGAAACCAAGCTGTCAATCGCGCTTTTTCAGGCGACATTTCAGAAATCGTATCATTATTACGGAAGATTTTTTCTCTCTCCTGGCAATGATATATAAAGGGTTTCTGACACTTCTTGTACCTCCCTATCTTCTTTGCTCTCTCTTGAATACAACAGGCGCTTCTTTGTTCTTCATCTTCTTTATCTCAACAATGGAGAATAATCTTCTTTGCAAGAATAGAAAGCTTCTTCACACTTGCTTCCCATCAAGCCGAACCAGAATCTGATCATCCAACTCAATCCTTCTCTATATGATCACTACATGCTACATGTGGTAGAGGTGCTAAAGTATTCACCATTGGTGATAGCCCTTACTTAAATCGAATTGGTGCCAATGTCCTTTTTATCACAAGTTTATACTACTGCTTCCTATGACAAGAACAAGGAACGCATCTACTTAGAGATCTTTAATCACAAGACCTCCATCTCTAAAGCCCGCTTCAGTTCTTTACTAGGGCTTGCTATTGATGTATCTGTTATTTCTCCTTATTTCATAACTACGACTCAGTTATTCTCAATGTTCTATGATATAGGTTATATTGATGTCCTCACTACCGTGACTAAATTCAAAAAGTCATGTTTGCCACTGCAGTGGAATGGATTGCTAACTCTAATCAACAAGAGTTTGGCGGAACGAGTAGCTGGGTCGGATGGTTCTAGCAAAGGATTTATGACCATTCTCTTTGGTTCTAGCAAAGTAACAACTCCTCCACCATACATTCAGAGATTTCTTGTGGTTGTTTTTGGACCATAGTGACTCGACGGACTATTGAGCATTTTCAAATTCCAGTTATGAATGATGCTCTGCTTTCCTGTGTGGCTACTTTTCACACCAAGAAGATCATCTTATCTGATGCAACTAAGTTTTCCTTCAATTGTTCAATACCTGAAACTATGTACAGGTGTGTGACAAGAGAAATTAAGGTAATGGCTGAGTATCAGAAGCTACCTCCAACGGGTCCAAGACAACTAACTTCTGAAATGCAAGAAGCATTAGATACTGTTGAGAAGCCTGCCAAGCGAGGGAAAAGGCTGTTTCCAAGAAAGTGGGAACCGAAGGTCCATCTGCTAAGCCGATCAAATCCAGGAAGCGAAAAGCTAAAAAAGCTGCAGCTTCGGCTTCAAAGAAAATTAAGAAGATGGCAAGGCGTCGCAAGAATCCTTCTCCTTCTAGCTCTAATCATGATGATGAGCAGTCTGTTGATGAAGAAGAAGAAGTTCAGCATGACATTACTACCAGAGGTAACACCCCTCCTCATTCTCCAACTCCCACTGAACACAATAAAGACAAGTTTCCAACTCCTACGCCATCTCCACCGAAGTCTACTGCTCAAGTTTCGGATGCTCCTACACCTCCACCATTTTTTTCTCAACCAGTTTCACAAACTACTTTATCTCAACCTGCTACTTCTGTTTCTCCACGTCCACCAATTAGCTCAATACCGATATCTACAACTCCACTCCCACCACCAATTATTTCTGAAGCCACTTCTACTTCTACCCCAATCACTACAACTTCACCTACTTCTCCGGTAATAGTCAACGTATCTGATACGGGGGCTAATACTAAGACTGACACCCCTATTACAGCCAAACCTCTTCACCCTCACCCTCAAGTGATTCTGCTCCTACTCTTGGTGGTGATAATTTTAAGTTTGACTCAACATATTATAGTCTTTACCAACTTCCCTCTGATGATGATCATGAAGCTTCTATTCCAAAGCAACAACTGCAGGGTATTCATGATAAGCTTGATCAACTGATTGCTTCTTCAGCGAAAACGAATGATGTAGTTATGAAGGCTTTTTTGGACATAGCTCTTGAGCAGTACACAGATTCTATTGATAAATCCACCAAACTAATTAACGATTCTACGTCTCTCTGCAAGAAAGCAACAACTGATGTCGAAGAGCTTATTCAAGATTCTAGGGTCTTTCTTGATTCCCTAAAGGGTCATGCTGATTCAAATGCCGCCAAGGTGAATGCCACGATTGATTCCCTCTCCCAATCTCTTCAAGCAGAACCATTCTTTCATTAGCTCGGTTAATTCTCGCCTAGAGAAGCTTCAAGCTGACTTGGCAATGGAACACAAATTAATGGATGATCTGACTTGCAAAAATACCCAAATTGAAGTTCAGCAAGTTCAGCTTTCTCGGGCGGATAAGGAAATTGTTTCCTTAAAAACAGAGCGTACAACTCTAAAAATTTGTGCCTCTGATGTTCTTAATCTTTTGAGTAATGTTATTCATGCTCATGATCCAGTTCTTACTCTCACAATCAGAAATCATTAGACATCCAAACTTCTTCCGGCAATTGAAATTCTTAGCCAGATGAAGGGTGTTACAGAGCCGATCGTCACTCCGCAACAAGGGGAGATGGTGTTGTGAAAATTGTGAAGATTCTTCCAGTCCTACCCAAAGTTATTTTCAAAACAGAACCGAAGGGTAATGAAGCTTCAAGTTCTGGTGTTCAAGAAAAGAAGAAGGGCATATCTGGTGAAAGTGATGAAGATAATGAAATGATTTCCGAAGTTCTGAAGCAAAAGCAAAGGGACAAAGAGTTAGATGATAATCTTTAGATCACTAGAGAGATAGAAGAGAGAGAAAGAAAGAAGAAGGAAGAGCATGATGCTCTTGTTTGTAAGAAGGCTTTGTTTCCTCCCTGGACTAGGAATGGACTGATCAAAGAAGCAATTGAGTTTCCTAGCATGTATTGGCTAGAACCTGTTGTCTCTTTTGATTGTGACAGCACACGGGTCTCTCAATTCGAGATGCCTATAACCAGAAAGGCATTTGCATTTCAATGTTTTGATTCAAGAGTTGAAGTTCCCTCTCCTCATCCTCAGGTTTATCGTGATCTTATTGACTAATATCTTAAGTTCGGTCAACCTCAATATCTGACGTGGAGTGCTTAGAAGATAACCACTGTCAAGGTGTGAAACCCTCACCTACTGGAAAAAATTTCAATATTCAGATTCGTATAACTAGAGGATCGGGCAACTCGGTCCATAAAATGTCGTTGGTGGATCTTCCTAATGTAACATCCGGATTCCCAGGTACATTATTTATTCTTTACTTTGGAGATTTTGGAGGGACTCGGCTAGTTGATGCTTAGACTCGCCGAGTAGGGTCGTGAATTCCATTCGTGTTAATGACCAGACTCGGCGAGTCGAGTAGTGGACTCGGCGAGTCTGTGCTGTTTAATGAAGCCCTAATTCCTAGGGATTGAGACCTATTTAAAGGAGCTTATAGCCACCAATTGCGGCTACCAGACCCCTGAGTGAAACTCTAAGCGATCTAGAGCGTTTGTGAGGAAGAAGATGCCTTTTTTTTCCTTATGTGGGTATTTTTGCAAGAAGAAGGTGACCAAGGCAAGAGGGAGCTGAAAAGGGTGCTATTATGTGGATTTCATAGCTTAAGGACTTCAAATTGAGGTATATTTTCGATTCTTCTTCAGTTTTGGGTGTTAATCCTTGAGAGTTAGGGTTTCTAGCCCATTTAGAGTGTGAATGATGGTGCAATTGGTCCCTTCTTGTGTTGAGGCTTCGGATCTGGATCCAAAGAGGTCCAGAGACCTTAACTCCCTGATCTTTATGGAGTGACATTGGGTAATATGAGCTTAGGGTGACATATTGAGGCCATTTCTTCAAATAGATCCATTGGGTCTTTGCCTGGGCATCAAGATCCAGACTTTACGTGTTTATATTGATTTAAGGAGGCCAGATCTATGGATTAGAGGAACGGATCTGACCTCAGGAGGTCATTTGAGCTTGAGCATGGCATGAACTCGCCGAGTCCAAAGAACAGACTCGACGAGTAGGGCTAGGGTTTTCCCATAGTTCACTCAGTGAGTAACTTGCCGAGTTGGGGGAATGACTTGGTGAGTCAGAGGGAAATAGAGGAATGGAGTTCAAGGCGGAACTCGTCGAGTTCATAATGGGACTCGGTGAGTTGAGTCGGGGTGGCCCTGCGATTCATGCCAGGTGTAACCCATCGAGCAGGGGAAAGACTCGACGTGTCATGCGAGACTAGAGGGATGGTGGACACGCATAGACTCGCCGAGTCGCCCAAGTGCACTCGGCAAGTCGGGTCAAAGCTTGTCCGTTGACTTTGTTGACTTTGAGGGTTTGGTCAACAATGGGGTCTTTGTGTCAAGAGAGGGGAAAATGGTCTTTTATCCTTCTAAGGGTGCCACGAGAGGGTTGAGTCAAGTCTCGAGAGTTATATTTATGAGAGTATTTACTTTATGTGATTAGGCGGAGGCTAGACCATATTTCTACCGAGTCAGAGACTTACCGAGACATCTGAGGTGAGTCTTCTCACTATAGCTTACCTAGAGTGGTAACAGAGTTATGTGCTAGTGTACTGTTGAGATACATGCCAGTGTATTTGTATGCTATTTATGTGTTATTGTGATATGTGATATGCATGATTTAGAGTTTCCAGAGATAGGACCAGTGGGTCCATAGAGCTAGGGCTTGAGGGCCCACAGAGAGTTGGCACTGGAGGGTTCCACTGAGACACACTGACCAGAGGGTCATCAGAGTTATACCCTTGAGTGGCTAATCTGTGTTAGAGTGGTATTTTGGGAAACTCACTAAGCTTCGTGCTTACAGTGTTTTGTGTTATGTATCTCAGGTACCACTGATGATCACGGGAAGGCGCCGGCATGATCTATACACACACCCACAGAATTTATTATGATTTGTCTTGGGATTTGTAATGAGATAATGTTGATACATTTTTTTCTTGGAAGTAATTATGAATGAATTTGTATGGTTTTAAAAAGCAAAAAATTGTTTTAAATTTTACGGTGTTACAAGTTGGTATAAGAGCCTTGGTTTGAGGGATTCGGATGCAACTTCGGGTGTATTTGAACTCAAACTGAGGATTTGAGAAAAAATTTGATAACAAAATATTTTTAAAAGAGTAAAAAGAGTTTTGAGACAAATAGAGCAGAGCCATGTGTACGATTAGCCAGCGCCCGAACTGTGATGTCCCAAAATACCCTTGCAATAAGTGTTATAAGATATATTATGTTATGATATATGATGGGTTATATTATGCATGCTAGAGTAGACTAGTTATTCTTATTAGGACTAGAGTGGTTTGATATGTGATGCCTTAGTCTAGGAGTTTTGCTACTAGGGATGCTTGAGAGTGTTTAGATAGCAGCAAGGAGCTTATGACAGACCTGGTAGTGAGTAGCATATGATTAAAGAGAGTAGAGTACTTGGGATTTGGGACTCTGGGAGGAGGACTTGGGATGAATGCTCATGCGGTGTGGACGGTAGTATTGGGCCCATACTACTGAAGACACCGGGTCAGTGCGCAGCCCAAGTAAGAATCCTTAGAGTACTAAGGAACAAGTAGGGTGGAGTCATCGAGTGTGGGTATACTCGAGCGAGTCCCTAATATTCTTATGTCATATTTCAAAGGGAGATCATGGTTAGGAGACGCCACACACTAGGGAGCAGCAGTACTAGTGATGAGGAGATCCGTAGGATCATTTATGAGGAGGTGGCTGCGGCCATCAGGGCAGAGATACCAGAGATGTTAAGGTCTATCAAGACCATAATGATAGAGAAATTTGACGAGAGATACGCTCCTCTTTCTGAGGCTGCGGTTGCTGCGGCCACTGCAGCTATAGCTGCAACTAGGCCATAAGGTGGTGATGCGTTGCAGTTCCGGGAGTTCAGAAACACAAAACCACCGGAGTTTGATGGGACTCAGGACCCGATTGCAGCGATGAGGTGGATTTCAGACATCGAGGGGTGTTTCTTTACTTGCTCATCTCCAGAGCATTTGAGAGTCCGGTTTGCGTTGAACCAGCTTCGCTTGGGAGCGAAGGACTGGTGGAAGTTTGTGACGGCGCACTATTCGCCTGCTGAGGTTCACTGCTATGTTCCGAGATGAGTACGTTCCCCAGGTGGAGAGGGAGAGTTTGGCCCAGGAGTTTCTGACCCTCAAGCAGGGTACTGAGTCTGTTATAGTGATTACGAGGATGTTCCATGAGCGGGCGATGTTCTGCACAGAGCACATGTCCTCCGAGCAGGCACGTATGAGCCGATATCTGAGCATTTTGAGGAGGGATATACGAGATTTCGTGGTGAACTCGACATACCGGACATTTTCTGAGCTTCATAAAAATTCCTAGAAGAGGGAGATAGAGCTGGAGACCTAGGCTAGGGAGGAGGTTGAGTCTCAGGGGAGAGATCGGCGACCGGCGCAGTCTCAGCCGGCAGCCAAGCGGGCCAAGCCCGCTGATTTGAGATCTGGGAGGCAGAGGGGCCGCACTTGTGGAAAGTGCGGCAAGAGCCACGATGGGGTGTGCAGAGCGGGGTCTTGCTACAAATGTGGTAAGGAGGGGAATATGGCGAAGGATATCCCCAAGGGGTTTGCAGTATGTTTTCACTGCAACCAGACCGGACACCGAAAGGCAGAGTGTCCACAGTTGCGAGGGACAGCTCAGGGAGCATCTCAGGGATCCGCCCCTACTGCAGTTAAAGCTACAGACAGTCGGCCCATAAAGGCCGAGGCACCGAAGGCACGAGGGAGAGCCTTCCAATTGACCGCAGAGGAGGTCCACACAGCGCCCGATGTCATGGATGGTATGTATTCTTTCATGTATTTATTTAATGTTTGAGATATTGTGTTTATATTATGTTATGCGTAGGTAATTTTCTTGTAAGTTCTGTACCTGCCTTGGTGTTATTTGACTCGGGTACGAGTCGGTCTTTTGTATCTTTGGCTTTTAGTCAGCACATCAGTATTAGCCGAGAGGCGTTGAGTCGACCTCTGAGAGTTTTCATAGCTGACAAGAGGGCGGTGTATGCCACCGAGGTGATCCGAGGGTGTGTACTCGAGATTTTCGGCATTGAGTTTCCGATTGATTTAGTTCCTATTGCGATGGGAGATGTCTGTGTCATCGTGGGCATGGACTAGTTGAGAAAATTTGGAGCGGTTATCGACTACGAACGACAGCAGGTGACCATACGAGACCCTAGTGGGGGAGTTCTTATGGTGTACGGCGAGGGTACACATTTGGGGTCAGCATTTTGTTCGGCCGCTAGAGCGATACAGAGTCTACAACAAGGCTGTAGTAGGTTTGTTGCGTATGTGATAAATACAAGGGTTGATTCAGGGAGGCTGAGGTCAGTTCATGAGGGTCCGATAGTGCAAGAGTTCCTGGATGTTTTCCCGGAGGATTTGTCGGGCGTGCCTCCTAAGAGGCAGGTATAATTTCGTATCGATTTGGTTCTGGGGGCAGCACCTACCGCCAAGGCGCCCTATCACCTTGCACCCCCAGAGATGCAAGAGTTATCCTCGCAGCTTCAGGAGCTGCTGGGGAAGGGGTTTATTCGGCCGAGCGTTTCGCCGTGGGGAGCACCTATCCTCTTTGTCAAGAAAAAGGATGGTTCACATCGGATGTGAAATGATTACCGGGAGTTGAACAAGTTGACGGTTAAGAACCGTTACCCGTTGTCGAGGATCGACGATTTGTTCGATCGGTTGCAGGGAGCATCTTCGTTTTCCAAGATCGATTTGAGGTCTAGATATCATAAGGTGAGGGTGCAAGATGAGGATATCCAGAAGACAACGTCCAGGACTCGTTACGGACATTACAAGTTCGTGGTGATGTGTTTCGGGCTCACCAATGCACCGTCGGTGTTCATGGATCTCATGAACAGAGTGTGCAGGATGTTGTTGGACCACTCGATGATTGTGTTCATCGACGATATAATGATGTATTCGAAATCCAGAGAGCAGCATGAGGAGCATTGGAGGGAGATCCTTGGAGTTTTGAGATCGGAGAGGCTTTACGCCAAATTCTCCAAGTGTGATTTCTGGTTACGAGAGGTCCAGTTCCTTGGGCACCTCGTTAACCAGAATGGGATATTGGTCGATCCGGCCAAGATTGAGGCAGTGATGAGTTGGGAGGCACCGAGATCCCCACCGAGATCAGGAGTTTGCTAGGGTTGGCTGGCTATTATAGGAGATTCATCAGGGATGTCTCCAAGATCGTCGTGCCACTCACCAGATTGACCCGGAAGGGTGTTACTTTTTCATGGGGCCCAGAGCAGCAGGCCTCCTTCGATACACTTCGCCAGAGACTGTGCGAAGCCCCGGTGTTAGCCCTTCTGGAGGGGATGGAGGAATTTCTGGTGTATTGTGATGCGTCGATATCGGGGCAAGGAGCGATGCTAATGCAGAAAGGGCATGTGCTAGCATACGCATCGAGGCAGCTGAAGCCTCATGAGATGAGGTATCCCACCCACGATCTGGAGTTGGGGGCAGTGGTGTTCGCCCTCAAGATCTGACGTCACTATCTGTATGGGGTTCGGTGTACCATATACATAGACCACAAGAGCTTCAAGTATTTCATGGATCAGCCCAACCTGAACATGCACCAGAGGAGATGGTTGGATCTGGTGAAGGATTACGATTGTGAGATCCTGTACCACCCGGGCAAGGCTAACGTTGTAGCTGATGCCCTGAGTCGTAGGCCGGAGGGCACCCCGATACGAGATGTTTGTATGAGACTAATAGTGATGACTCCATTTTTTGACGCCATTCGAGGGGCCCAGGTTGAGGCCGTGATACCAGAGAACCGTAAGAGAGAGCAGGTTATCGGGCAGGTATCGGAGTTCGTCACCGATAGTCGAGGGCTTATAACCTTTCAGGGTCGGATTTGGGTACTGTTTGTGGGCGGAACGCGTACCATCTTGATGGAGGAGGCGCATAGATCGAGGTTTTCACGGAATTTGGGTGATTGTGGACAGGTTGACGAAGAGCGCTCACTTCCTCGCTATCAGTGAGAGCTCTTCCGCTGAGAGGTTAGCAGAGTTGTACATGAGGGAGGTGGTATCATGGAATGGGGTGCCGATCTCGATCATCTCAGATCGAGATGTGCATTTCACTTCCAGGTTCTGGAAAAAATTTCATGAGAAATTAGGTACGAGGCTGCATTTTAGTACCGCATACCACCCACAGACTGATGGACAGAGCGAGCAGAAGATTCAGACGCTTGAGGACATGCTTCGCGCATGTGTATTGGACTTCGATGGAGTTAAGACACGTACTTACCCTTGTCTGAGTTTTCCTATAACAAAAGCCATCATTCGAGCCTTGGTATGCTACCTTTTGAGCTGTTGTATGGGAGGAAGTGTCGGACTCCCATTTGCTGGGGAGAGGTAGGGCAACATGTGATGGGTAGTACAGAGATTATGCTTCAGACGACCGAGCAGATTCAGCAAGTCAGACAGAGGTTACTGACGGCCCAGAGCCGTCAGAAGAGTTATGCAGATAGACGACAGTCAGAGCTCGAGTTCTAGGTCGGTGACTTCGTACTCCTAAAGGTATCTCCTTGGAAAGGATTGATTCAGTTTTAAAAAAGGGGCAAGTTGGGACCCGGTATATTGGTCCTTTCAGGTTGACCGCCAGGGTGGGCAGGTTAGCGTACCGTTTGGTGCTACCTACGGAGTTGAGTCAGATTCGTGATACCTTCCACGTGTCTCAGTGGAGGAAATGTATTGTCGACGAGTCTGCAGTGGTACCATTAGAGGATATTCAGGTGGATGCAAGCCTGAACTATGTTGAGAGACCAGTGGTGATTATGGATCGGAAGATCAAGGTTCTGAGGAACAAGGAAGTCCCCCTGGTGCAGGTCTAATGGCAACATCGGAAAGGGTCCAAGCTGACTTGGGAGCCGGAGCGAGAGATGTGTGAGCAGTATCCAGAGCTGTTTTCAGAGTAAGACTTTGAGGACGAAGTCTGATTCTAGTGGGGGAGAATTGTAACATCCGGATTCCAAGGTACATTATTTATTCTTTAGTTTTAAGATTTTGGAGGGACTCGGCGAGTTGATGCCTATACTCGCCGAGTAGAGTCGTGAATTCCATCCGGGTTAATGACCGGACTCGGCGAGTCGAGTAGTGGACTCGGCAAGTCCGCGCTGTTTAATGAAGCCCTAATTCTCGGGGATTGAGACCTATTTAAAGGGGCTTATAGCCACCAATTGCGGCTACCAGACCCCTGAGTGAAACCCTAAGCGATCTAGAGCGTTTGTGAGGAATAAGAGGCCATTTTTGATCCTTGTGTGGGTATTTTTGCAAGAAGAAGGAGACCAAGGCAAGAGGGAGCTGAAGAGGGTGCTATTTTGTGGATTTCAGAGTCTAAGGACATCATATTGAGGTATATTTTCGATACTTCTTCAGTTTTGGGTGTTAATCCTTGATAGATAGGGTTTCTATCCTATTTAGAGTGTGAATGATGGTGCAATTGGTCCCTTCTTGTGTAGAGGTTTCGGATCTGGATCCAAAGAGGTCCAGAGACCTTAACTCCCTGATCTTTATGGAGTGACATTGGGTAATATGAGCTTAGGGTGACATATTGAGGCTATTTCTTCAAATAGAGCCATTGGGTCTTTGCATGGGCATCAAGATACAGACTTTACGTGTTTATATTGCTTAAGGAGGCCAGATCCATGGATTAGTGGAACGGATCTGACCTCAGGATGTCATTTGAGCTTGAGCATTGCATGAACTCGCCGAGTCCCAAGAACAAACTCGACGAGTAGGGATAGGGTTTTCCCATAGTTCACTCAGTGAGTAACTTGTCGAGTTGGGAGAATGACTCGGTGAGTCAGAGGGAAATTGAGGACTGGATTTCAAGGCGGAACTCGCCGAGTTCATTATGGGACTCGGCGAGTTGAGTCGGGGTGGCCCCGCGATTCATGCCAGGTATAACCCATCGAGCAGGGGAAAGACTCGACGTATCATGCAAGACTAGAGGGATAGTGGACACGCGTAGACTCGCTGTAACAACGTGAATTTTCAAAACAAAATTTTCATTTCTTAAAAACATGTTTTCATCCAAAACAAGTCATAAAGATCCAATGTATCATATCATAATACAAATCATATAAATCCCAAGATCATAAATCCCCCATCAGTGTCTACAGATCACGTCAGCGCCTTCCCACGGTCCTCGCTAGTACCTGAAACACATAACACAACAACTGTAAGCATAAATGCTTAGTGAGTTCCCCAAAATACTTCTTACGCATATACGCCTTTCCAGGGCATGACCTTCCGGTCCATGTGTCTCAGGGGACTTCCGTCCCAACCCGGTAAACCTTCCGGTCTTACCCGCGTCGACCTTCCAGTCCACATCACAATGCCTTCCGGCCCATAACATAAATGCCTTCCAGCCCATACATAAATTCCTTCCGGCCCATAACATAATGCCTTCCGGCCCACATCAAGCATAGCATACATAGCACATATAAACAGCTAACTTAATCACATACAATGCATACAACTCATAACATACCCGACCTTCCGGTCACACAATAAAACCCTTCCGGGTACAGTATAGTGAGAAAACTCACCTCGTGGAAAGTCTAGAATCTCACGTGCTCGCTATCTTCGAATCCCAAACGAAGACTCACCCTCGCCTAATCATAACGAATATCATTTTAATTAATATAGACTTCCACCACTAGACTTTACCCCTTATTAACATTCCTCAGAGGGGTAAAAGACCATTTTACCCTCCCTTGACTCAAATTCCACATGTTGACCAAAACCCTAAAAGTCAGCAAAAGTCAACATCTTCAGCACGCGGGGCGTACAGACTGATGTACGCGGGGCATACATCCAATACTCAGTAGTCGGGGTCTCCACCCAGTACGCTGCGTGTACTGGGAGTTACGCCCAGCGTAATAGTCAGATCTATACACACTTCATTTCTGGTCTTAATTGTTTAAGCCACTACTTCAACTTCTAGATCCGACCTCATTTAAGCATCCTTACTCATAAAGTCGGAACCTTTTAAGCCTTGGCATGGCTTTAAAGGCTCTTACACTCCTTAACACCTTTCCATTTCAACTCAAGGATCTAGATCTCATGCATGGCTAATCATTCACGTCCAAGATTACATTTTTATGGATCTACAACTCAAATGGACCAGAAATATGATGGATCTAAGCTAATGGAGACCACTTGCTCATAAAGTCTCAACCTTTGGGACTAAACTCCTAGAAAATGGTCCATAAATCATACCACAAGATCTACAAGCCAAGATCCAAACTTTTTACCTTAGAAAGAAGCTCCAACCTTTGCTAAGCCCGGATCTACACTTGAACACCAGCTTCTAGCCTTCACAATGGACTCTTCTTCTCCTTTGCTACCTTGAAATGACACTACCAAGCTTAGAACACTCACAAAAGGGCTAGGAACGAAGGAACACTCTCTTAGGGTTTCTTTCTGAGGGATGGTGGCTGAGGAGTCAATCCATCTCATTCCTTTTATAGCCAACCACCAAAAATTTGGGTTTTTGGGTCTGGACCAGTTACGCCCAGCGTAACCTTGGGTACGCCCAGCGTACCCGAGGGGGAATGCGTATAAATTAAGCGCGCGAGTACGCGCAGCGTACTCCTTGTACGCCCAGCGTACTCACCCAACATAAAAGCCCTAAAATGACAGCAATTAAAGATGAAGGGCTAAATAAAAGGGTACCAGGATTTCGGGCTGTTACACTCGCCGAGTCGCCCAAGTGCACTCGACGAGTCGGGTCAAAGTTTGACCGTTGACTTTGTTGACTTTAAGGGTTTGGTCAACAATGGGGTCTTTGTGTGAAGAGAGGGTTAAAATGGTCTTTTACCCTTCTAAGGGTGCCAAGAGAGGGTTGAGTCTAGTCTCAAGAGTTATATTTATGAGAGTATTTACTTTATGTGATTAGGCTGAGGCTATACCATATTTCTACCGAGTCAGAGATTTACCGAGACATCTGAAGTGAGTCTCCTTAATATACCTTAACTAGAATGGTAACAGAGTTATGTGCTAGTGTACTTTTGAGTTACGTGCCAGTGTGTTTGTATGCTATTTATGTGTTATTGGGATATGTGATATGCATTATTCAGAGTTTCCAGAGATAGGACCAGTAGGTCCATAGAGCTAGGGCTAGAGGGCCCACAGAGAGTTGGGACTGGAGGGTACCACTGAGACACACTGACCAGAGGGTCAGCAGAGTTATAGCCTTGAGTGGCTAATATGTGTTAGAGTGGTATTTTGGGGAACTCACTAAGCTTCGTGCTTACAGTGTTTTGTGTTATGTGTCTCAGGTACCAGTGATGATCGCGGGAAGGCGCCGGCATGATCTGTACATACACCCACGGAGTTTATTATGATTTGATCTAGGGATTTGTAATGAGATAATGTTGATACATTGTTTTCTTGGAAGTTATTATGAATGAATTTGTATGGTATTAAAAAGCGAAAAATTGTTTTAAATTTTACGGTGTTACACCTAACCTAAATCCTCACGATTGGATTTTACTTTTTAATATTTTTCTCTCAAATTCGAAGGATTATGAGCCGATCCTTGGTCATCTTAAGAGGATGCTGGCCTCTTATATCGTTGAAGTTGCCAAAATGGATCAAGAGGTGGCTCATGTTATGAGGAAGAGACCGACAGTGAAGCCTACTGGAGAGCCCGGAGATGTTAACAAAATGAAGTTGCGTCAAATTGACTCCACTAATCTTAATTTCATGTTCACGAGATCCAAAGGTGAAAGGTTTTTTTCGCTCTTGTTGTTAAACACTTGTTCTCTACAGCCTGCCTGGAGCATATTCTTGAGATTATTCACCAGTGTAAGCAGAACAGAGAGTCAGACAAGAAGAATTTCACGGACATGCTTCGGTGGTATATCACTTTTTGTCAAACTCTATTGGCCATTATACCGAACGTGTTCAATACTGTCAAGAAATCTTCTGTTGTCTAACTGAACTAAGCTCTCTCCTCAATTAACGCAAAGGGGGAGATTGTTGAGTATTAAAGTTGCGTCATTGGGCTTAATGTTTGGTTTATTTTGTATATCCGGTTTGGGTCTGTCGAACCGTGATTATTTTATTAGGGTTTAGTATTTAAGGTGGATGCGTGCATCCTTAGAAAACAACGCTTTTGATAATTATTCTCATTAATTGTACTGAAACCCTAGCTCGCCTCTACAGTGGAAGTTCTTGATTGAGCTCTGCTGAGGCGTGACTACTTTGAATCATTAAGCAATATTTGATTCCATCTTATGTTATATTGTTTGCTTGTTTGTTTGCTAATTCATTTTGTTGATTAACCTGTTGAAGATCTAATCGATCTAAGAGTTTCTAAACTCATCAGTTTGGTCGATTATTCCGTAGTGATTCCATTGTAGGACATTTAGGTAGATGATCTCCTAAATTATATAGAGAGTCCAGTGGAAATCCTTGACAAGAAGACGAAGAGTCTTCGAAACATAGTTGTGGAATTGGAAAAAGGTGCAATGGTAACACTGAAAGGGGTCAAAATGGACATGGGATGCTGAAGAGGAGATAAGAGACCATTACCCATAGGTGTTTGCAAAGGAGGACTTCGAGGACGAAGTCAGATTCAAGAAGGGGAGAGTTGTAATGCTCAATATGTCATGTAAAATCTTAACCTAATTATTTTCTTCTCTTATTTGGCTTACAAACCTCGTATGTTGAGCGTACAGAAGGTACGTCGGGCGTACTTCAAAGCATGCACGACACGGGGTTACCCCCTAATAGGTTGGGCGTACGTCATCCAGGAGCAAACCTTAATTTTTAGGGTTTGCACCCTACTTGAGCACCTTATATCCCCAATGCTCTGTAAGATCCAAAAACTCAGGTATACCTTGTGAACTCTGATCTTTGATCAATTGTTCATATTGGTCGTTGTGAAAGAGAATAGTGGTAGATGGGTACGCGGGGCGTACTAGAGTGTACGCTCAGCATACTCTTGCGCGTGTTTGATCGCAGAGGGCCACCTAGTACGTCGGGCATACCAAGGTGTACGCGGGGCGTACCAGACCCAATATGAAACCCTAATTTTAAGTGAGCCCCCTATTTAAAGAACATTATGGCCTCTTTGTTGGCCACCATTTCTAGAGACTTATCCTCCCCAAAACCGTAACCCTCATTTTGGTAGCAAGAGAGTGCCTTTGAGATCTTGCTGGTGTGTTCTTGATCATTAGAAGTAGGAAGGAAGCTTTGTAGAAGGAGTGAGAGCCCAAGCACTTCAATCTGAGCTTAGCAGTGAGAGAAGCTTCATTTAGAGGTAAAAAGCTTCAAGCTTTCCTACTCTTTTGTTTGTGTTTATGTGTGGGGTGTTTTAGGGTTTTTGTCCCCAAAGTTGATGGATTTATGAGTTGATAAGCCCCTAAAATCCAAGATTTGTCCCTTGTTAGCTTATTTGTGTTATAGAGCCATAAAAATCTAATCTTGGTTAATAAGAGTTGGCCATGCATGAGATATGAGTCTCTTAAGGAAGAAAGTGGTGTGATTTGGGTGTTGGTGACCTTTACAGCCATGTAAAGGCGTAAAGTCACTGACTTTATGGATTAAGAGGCATTAGAATAACCAGATTTGGGATATGAGCTTATGTCTTAGCTGATTCAGTCCAAAAACCACGAGGAGTCTGAAACTCGGACTTACATTGGGCATAATCCCAGTACGCGTAGCTTACGGGTCGAGTTCCCCGGTTCTGGATAGCCACGGGGTACGCCGCGCATACAGAGCTGGTACGCTCCCCGTACTCCCTACTGTTGACTTTTAGGGTTTGGTCAACAATTGGACTTTTGGACCTTTGGAGGGGTAAAATGGTCTTTCACCCTTTAGAGAGAATATAGGAAGGGACTAGCCTAGCCTTTGAGAGCCGTTATTAATTAGAGGTAATTATTTTATGTGATTAGGCGGAGGCTAGATCAGTATTTCGATTTCGAGATTATCCGAGTTACCCGAGGTGAGTCTTCTCAGTATACATTACCTAGAGTGGTATCTATGTGTAGACCGGAGGGTCTTACGTGTTATGTGGTTGCTTGAGATTATGTGCTTTGTGATTTCTGTATGTTATGTGATATTAGACCGGACTGTAGGGTCCAATGACTTACGAGGCCAGAGGGTCCTCAACCAGACCGGACCAGAGGGTCCAACGATTTAGACCGGGCCAGAGGGTCCAACGAGCTACGGGACTGAAGGGTCCCGATGAGACACATAGACCAGAGGGTCTTACCGAGTTATAGCCTCGAGTGGCTTATGTGTTGTATGTGGTTTTTTGGGGAACTCACTAAGCATTTATGCTTACCGTGTTATGTGATATGTGTTTTAGGTACCAGCGAGGATCGCAGGAAGGTGCCAGCATGATCTGTACATACTGATAGAGTATTATGTATTATGTATTTGAGATTCTGGGATATGTTTTACTGATACATGATTTCATACATTTGAATTTTGGGAGTTCATATGAGATATGTTCTGTTTTAAAAATGAAAAATTGTTTTGAAATTTACATCGTTACAAGTTGGTATCAGAGCCTTGGTTTGAGGGATTCGCATGCACCTTTGGGCATATCTGAACTCAAACTGAGGATTTGAGAAAAAATTTCATAAAAGAAACAATTTTTCTAAAGGAGTAAAAGATTTTGAGAAAAGCAGAATGGAGCAGTATGTACGACACCCAACGCCCGAACGGTGATTTCCCAAAATACCCTTACATTATGTGTTATGTTATGCATGCTAGAGTAGGCTAGGTATTCATATCTAGGACTAGAGTGGCCTGATTTGTGATGCCTTAGCCTAGGAGATTACTGCTACTATGTGTTACTTCGAGAGTGAGTAGGTAGCAGCGAGGAGCTTATGAGTGGTCTACTGGAGGATAGTCTGTGTTCAGTGAGATATAGTGTACTTGTGATCTGGGATCCTAGTAGGAGGACTTGGGTGAATACTAATGCGGTGTGGAAGGTAGTATAAGCCCCGTACTACTAGAAACACCGGATCAGTGAGCAGTCCAAGTAAGAATCCTTAGGGTACTAGGGAACAAGTAGGGTTGAGTATCGAGTGAGAGTATACTTGAGCGAGTCTCTGATTTCTTTTATGTTGTGTTTCAGAGACATCATGGTTGGGACACGCCACACACCACGGAGCAGCGACGTTAGCAACGAGGAGATTCATCGGATGATTCATGAAGAGGTGGCCACGGCGATCTGGGAGGCCATCCCAGATATGTTTGGGTCTATCAAGACCACGCTGATTGAGACATTTGACAAGAGATATGTTGCAGTTACTGAGGCGGTGGCTGTTGTAGCCACTACAACTGTCGCTGCCGCGAGGCCACAGGGAGTGACTCGTTTCTGTACCGAGAGTTCAATAACATGAAGCCACCAGTATTTGATGGGACCCAGGATCTGATAGATACGATGAGTTGGATCTCTGACATTTAGGGATGCTTCTACATCGGCTCTTGTCCGGAGCATCTGATGGTACGGTTCGCTCTGAACCAGCTTCACTTGGGAGTGAAGGACTGGTGGAAGTTTGTGACGGCCGATTTCACTCCTGCAGAGATTACAGCGGTGACCTGTGAGAGGTTCACCACCACGTTCCAAGATGAGAATGTTCCCCTTGTGGAGAGGGAACGTCTAGCCTCTCTTGTCCCTCAAGCAGGGGACGGAGTCCGTGACTGTGATTACACGGATGTTTCACGAGAGGGCATTATTTTTCCCTGAGCATGTGTCTACTAAGCAGGCACGCATGAGTCGATATTTGAGCATACTGAGGAGAGACATTCGTGAGTTCGTAGCGAACTCGACATACTGGACATTTTCCGAGCTCCAGGAAAATGCTCGGAAGAGGGAGATTGAGCTAGAGACTCAGGCCAAGGAGGAGGCTGAGTCTCAGAGGAGGGATAGGCGGTCGGTATAGTCTCAGCCGGCAGTCAAGCAGGAAAAGCCCGTTGATTCAAGATATGGGAACCCAAGGGCCGCACTTGTGGGGAGTGCGGCAAGAGCCATGAGGGAGTATGCAGAGCAGGGGTGGGCTACAAGTGTGGCAAGGAGTAGCATTTCACGAGGGATTGCTCCAAGGGGTTTGCAGTTTGCTTTCACTGCAACCAGACTGGCCATCGAAAGGTCGAGTGCCCACAGCTACTTCAGGGATCAGAACACGGATCTGCACCTACTGCTAGAGCTACCGAGGTCCAGCCAGCGAAGGCCGAGGCACCGAAGGCTCACGGGAGAGCCTTTCAGTTGACAGCAGAGGAGGTCCGTGTAGCGCCCGATGTCGTGGCTAATATGTATTCTTTTATTTACTATTACTAAGTTTGAGATATTGTGCTTATATTGTGGTATGCTTAGGTACTTTTCTTGTGAATTTCTTACCTGCTTTGGTATTATTTGACTCGGGTGTGAGTCGATCTTTTTTGTCATTAACATTTAGTCAGCACATCAGTATCTGACGAGAGGCGTTGAGTTAACCTCTGCGAGTTTCTATAGCTAACGAGCGAGTGGTTTTTGCTACTGATGTGATCCGAGGATGTGTACTCGAGATTTTCAGCGTTGAGTTCCCGATAGATTTGGTACCGATTGCGATGGGGGATGTCTGTGTCATCGTGGGTATGAACTGGTTGAGCCGATTTGGAGCTGTTATCGACTGCGAGCGTTAGTTGGTGACCATACGAGACTCTAGTGGGGGAGTAATTACAGTGTATGGTGAGGGTACCCGATCTGGGTCAGCATTTTGCTCGGCCTCCAAGGCAAGACAGTGTCTACAGCATGGCTGTAGAGGGTTTGTAGCTTATGTGACGGTTACACGAGTTGCCATAGAGAGGCCGAGTTCTGTCGATGAGGTTCTAATAGTGCGTGAGTTTCCGGATATTTTTCCTAAGGAGTTGTTGGGTGTGCCTCCGGAGAGGCGGGCGGAGTTCCATATTTATTTGGTTCCGGGAGTGGCGCCTATTGCCAAGGCACCCTATCGCCTTGCACCACCGGAGATGCATGAGTTATCCTCGTAGCTTCAAGAGCTGTTGGGAAAGGGATTCATCCGACCGAGTAGCTCGTCGTGGGGGGCGTCGACCCTTTTTGTCAAGAAAAAGGATGGTTCACACAGGATGTGCATTGATTACCAAGAGTTGAACAAGTTGATGGTCAAGAACCGTTACCCACTACCGAGGTTCGACGATCTGTTCGATCAGTTGCAGGGAGCTTGTTGGATCTCCAAGATAGACTTGAGGTCTGGATATCACCATATGAGGGTGTGGGATGAGGATATCCAGAAGACGGCATTTAGGACTCGTTATGGGTATTACGAGTTCGTGGTGATGACTTTTGGGCTCACAAATGCACCAGCAGCGTTCATGGATCTCATGAACCGAGTGTTCAGGCCGATGTTGGATCGATCTGTGATTGTGTTCATTGACAACATTCTAGTGTATTTGAGATCCAAAAAGCTGCATGAGGATCATCTGAGAGAGATCCTTGGAGTATTGAGATCAGAGAGGCTTTATGCCAAATTCTCCAAGTGTGATTTATGGTTACGAGAGGTCCAGTTTTTGGGGCACCTCATTAATCAGAATGGGATATTGGTCTATCCGGCCAAGATTGAGGCTTTTATGAGTTGGGAGGTGCCGAGATCCCCCACCGAGATCAGGAGTTTTCTAGGGTTGGCCGGCCACTATCGGATATTTATCAGGGACTTCTCCAAGATTGTCGTTCCCCTCACCAGATTAACCTCGAAGGGCGTTTCTCTTACTTGGGGTCCCGAGTAGCAGACCTCGTTTGAGACTCTTCTCTAGAGATTATGCAAAGCCCTGGTGTTAGCCCTTTTGGAGGGAATGGAGGATTTCGTGGTGTATTGTGATGCGTCTATACTGGGGTTGGCTGTGGTGCTTATGCAGAGAGGGCACGTGATAGCATACGCATCGAGGCAGCTGAAGCCTCATGAGATGAGGTATCCCACCCACGATTTGGAGTTGGGGGCGGTGGTGTTCTCCCTCAAGATATGGCGCCATTATTTATATGGGGTTCGGTGTACCATATACACGGACCATAAGAGTTTGAAGTATCTGATGGATCAGCCCAACCTGAACATGTGACAAAGGAGTTGGTTGGATGCGGTAAAGGATTATGACTGTGAGATCATGTACCACCCGGGCAAGGCTAACGTGGTAGCCGATGCTTTGAGCCGCAGGGCGAAGAGTGCCCTGATTTGAGATATATGTATGAGGATGATGGTAATGACTCTGGTCTTGGATACCATTCGAGAGGCCCAGGCAGAGGTTGTGAGACCGGAGAACCACAAGAAAGAGCGGGTAATTGGGCAGGTATCCGAGTTTGTTACCGATAGTCGAGGGCTTATGACCTTTCATGGTCGGATTTGGGTGTCGTTTATGGGCGGGGCATGTAGCATACTGATGGAGGAGGCGCATAGATCAAGATTCTTGATCCATCTCGGGGCCAATAAGATGTATTTGGACCTGAAGAGAGATTATTGGTGGCCCTATATGAAGAGGTATGTTGCGTGGGTTGTAGAGAGGTGCTTGACATGTCGTCGGGTTAAGGCCGAGCACCAACGTCCGCATGGCAAGTTGCAGCCACTAGCGGTTCCCCGGTGGAAGTGGGAACAGATTTCTATGGACTTCATCACCAAATTCCCGAGGACCGCGAGGGGTGTTGATTCAATTTGGGTGATTGTTGATCGACTGATGAAGAGCACTCATTTCCTTGCTATCAGTGAGAGCTCTTCTGCGGAGAGACTGGTAGAGATATATGTTAGAGAGGTCGTATCGCGGCATGGAGTGCGGATCTTGATTGTGTCAGACTGAGATGTACGTTTCACTTCCAGGTTCTGGAAGAAGTTCCATGAGGAGTTGGGTACGAGATTGCACTTCAGTACTGCTTACCACCCACAGACGGATGGCCAAAGTGAGTGAACGATTCAGACGCTCGAGGACATGCTTCGAGCATGCATCATGGACTTTAGTGGAAGTTGGGATACATACCTACCTTTGGCTAAGTTTTCTTACAACAACAGCCACCATTCGAGTATTGGTATGCCTCCCTTTGAGCTTTTATATGGGAGGAGGTGTCGGACCCCCATCTGTTGAGGAGAGGTAGGGCAACGAGTGATGGGTAGCACTGAGATAGTGCTTAAGACGACCGAGTAGATTAAGTAGGTCAGACAGAGGTTACTGATAGCTCAGAGTTTCCAGAAGAGTTACGCAGAAAGGCGACGATCCGAGCTCGAGTTCCAGGTTGTAGACTTTGTACTACTAAAGGTATCTCCTTGGAAAGGAGTGATCCGATTCAGGAAGAGGGGAAAGTTGGGGCCCCGATACATTGGTCCATTTAGGGTGATCCCTAGAGTGGGAAACATAGAATACCATTTAGAGCTACCCAAGGAGTTGAGTCAGATCCATGATACCTTCCACGTATCCCAGTTGAGGAAGTGTATAGCCGATGAGACGGCGGTAGTGCCATTGGAGTATATTCAGGTGGATGTGAGCCTGAATTACATCGAGAGGCCGATCGCGATGCTAGATAGGAAGATCAAAGTTCTGAGGAACAAGGAGGTACCTCTGGTTCAGGTCCAGTGGCAACATCGGAGAGGGTCCGAGATGACTTGGAAATCGAAGTTTGTGATGCGGGAGCAGCATCCAGAGTTATTTGCGGAGCATGACTTCGGGGGCGAAGTCTAATTCTAATGGGGGAGAACTGAAACATCCAAAAACTCATGTATACCTTGTGAACCCTAATCTTTAAGCAATTGTTCATATTGGTCCTTGTTAAAGAGAAGAGTGGTAGACGGGTACGCGGGGCGTACTAGAGTGTACGCTCAGCGTACTCATGCGTGTGTTTGATCGTGGAGGGCCGCTTAGTGCGCAGGGCATACCAAGGTGTACGCGGGGCATACCAGGCCCAGTATGAAACCCTAACTTTAAGTGAGCCCCCTATTTAAAGAATGGTATGGCCTCCTTGTTGACCACCATTTCTAGAGACTTATCCTCCCCAAAACCCTAACCCTCGTTCTGGTACCAAGAGAGTGCCCTTGAGAACTTGTTGGTGTGTTCTTGAGCATTAGAAGTGGGAAGGAACCTTTGGAGAAGAAGGAGTGAGAGCCCAAGCACTTGCATCTGAGCTTAGCAGTGAGAGAAGCTTCATTTGGAGGTAAAAAGCTTCAAGCTTTCCTACTCTTTTGTTTGTGTTTATGTGTGGGGTGTTTTAGGGTTTTTGTCCCCAAAGTTGATGGCTTTATGAGTTGATAAGCCCCTAGAATCTGAGATCTATCCCTTGTTAGCTTATTTGTGTTATAGATCCATAAAAATCTAATCTTGGTCAATAAGAGCTGACCATGCATGATATATGAGTCTCTTAAGGAAGAAAGTGGTGTGATTTGTGATAAGTCTATATTATGAATGTACTAAATTCTCATAAATCTGTTGAATTGATGTATAATTGTCCATGAATGGCACTAATTTGATGATTTGTTGGACTTCATATGCAGGTCAATATATTGTACTAAAAGTGGGCAGAATCTACAAGTAAAACGAATTGCTAAAGGAATGAAGAAACGTTGCTGGGAAACTTGACGATGCTTCAATGTTTTGGTCATATATCAAGTTCTAGAACTCCGACTGATATGAGTAAAGAAGTTTCAGAAACTAGACAAAATTTTCTACAACTATCGTGTTTTGTTTTTCTTCTAGTTATGTCATTTTGGCCACCAAAACTTGCACTGAAGATGAAGGACGCCCACAGGCGTCTAAGACGTCCCCTAGGACGTCCAGGTCAAATTTCAGAGCAGAAAAAGAAAGAAAAAGGCTCGTTGACGTCATACATGGCGTCTAAGACATCCCCTAGGATGTCCAGGAATTTTAGGGACGTCCTGTGTTGGAACGGTGTGTTTCGGAAAGTTTGGAAATCAAGGAAGGAGGTCCTAGAACGCGTCTAAGACGTCCCCTAAGACGTCTGACGTTTTTAGCCATTTTTTAGTGTATTTCAAGGACAACAGATGGCATGTAAGGACGCACAAAGAACGCTTCGGCGTTATACACGATGTCTAAGACGACTCCTAGGACGTCCAACGTCCCACATCGCCCGATTTCTTTACTTTTTGTCACACACTATAAATAGGAGCCTATGAATTCGTTTTTAGGGTTACCACCTGCGATTATCAAAGTTTTTTCTTGCGTTTTTGAGGCTTCAAAAACCATTGGAGACATTTGGAAACACAAGTTCATTCCAATTCAATCCGGATTCAAGGCAATATTCGATTCAATTCATCATCAAGCAACAACTGAAGATCATTCAACCGTTGATTGTCATCAATTCTAGTAATTTTTAGAAACGATTAATTTTTCCAATATTTATTTGTTTCATACTTTGATAATCATTAGGCTACATTTGTTTGATGATTCTAAGTTTAATTATGAATTCTATTGTTCATTTCATTTATTTCATCCAAGTTAGTGTTTTTATGAACTCAATGGAAGGCTAAATCATTAGGGTTACTTCCGGGGATGTTTAGGACTTTTTGATGAACACACTTGATTATTACTTGATTCTAGTTAATTTCAATTGTTGTTTTATGCTTCATGTGATGATCTTTAGTAATGATAATTGAAATTGGGCTGTATAAATTGTTTGATGTCATAACTAAGATAATCTATTGTCAATTCATCATTTGTTCCAAGTTCAATTAGTTTAGGAATAAAGACAAGTGATTAAATCAACATATATTATTCCAACTTATGATGTTGAATCTTAATGCGGTAATAGGTAGTTGTAAGACATTTTATTGCTAGTTCACTAATTGTTCCTAATCCATTTAGACATAAATGAGTAAGACAACTAGTTGAATGAACATTGAGTGTGCCCAAACTATGTGTTACAAGTTAATAAACCCCAATTGCATCTAAGTGGTTGAATTAGAATTCTAGGGAAGAAAGTGTGTGAAACTAAATCGTCCATAACTGAACCGGGAGTACTCTAGTTTTCTCATTGAGATTTTCATTTTTGATTGATAAATTTCCAAGATTCTGTTTGATTTTTTTTCTTTAATCTTTTTTCTGACAATTGCTAGTAATACTTTTCTTTTTATTGATTGCTTTTACACAAAGTTTAACCACAAACTCCTTGGGGATTCGACCCGACTTACCCTATCTACTTAGGTTAGTTGGTTTATTATTGATTGATACAACAACATCGATCAAAATTTGGCATCGTTTCCGGGGAGATTGTGCGCTTGAACTATTGTGTTTAAGTAGTTATAGTTTTTTAATTTCATATTTAATTCTCGTTTGTAGTTCACGTTTGTTTTATTTATGTTGTGCAGGCACACTAGTGCATGCATACAAGACATAGCGGACGCTCTTCACCGCTTGCATTTGATCCTGAAATCGAACGAACAGCTCGCTCAAATCGGGTCGCCAGAAGGAACATCAACACTATGAGTGTAGATAACATTCTCATGGAAGATGTGGTCGAGGGGCATGTGGATGCAGCCAACAATCCTCCACCACTAGTTCCACCACCGGTTCCTTAATTCCCAAACAACAACAATAATGGGAATAATGGGAATAACAACAATGTCGGTGCACAAATCATCCAACCGGTACAGCCACAACCAAATAGAAACAACCGTGGCCAAAATGGTGGAAACGGAGTAAATTGGGCACAAAATATGGGAGGCAATGTAGGAAACCATAACGGTGGTCATGTCAGAAATCATAACCAAAATCCTAGAAATGTCGTTGGTGCTCAATTCGGTAATGGTGGTAATGGTGGTAACGAGGATGACTGGGATTTTGATGATGGAAGTGATAATGGACTTGGTTGGAATCAGAACCACAACGGTGGTAATAGGCGGAATCAAGGCAATCGGGGTGGAAACGGGAACTACAACAATAACTTGAACAGCCAGAATTTCCCCAATGGTGGCAACAATGACTACAACGATGGGTTCGGAAATCACGGCTTTGGGAATCAATACCGAAGGAATCCAAATGGTGGATTCAACAATGAAAATGGAGTATACTACAATGAAGGTAACCAATTCCCTCATCTTTACTTTTCGCAGCCTAATAGAAAATCTGAGGCGTCTCATTTTTAGCCGGGAGAGTATGATAATGCTTCGCCGATACTCTTCACAGAAGGAAATGAGCATCATGTGGAAGTAAGACCACAACTAATTATTGTCTTACCCGTCTTTAGACGCCATAAAACTGATGATCCATACAATTGATGGGTTTTAGCCATAAGAACTTTCCTATGTGCGCATGCAAAACCCTAATGCTTGGATCTAGGTTTCTCTAATTAAACATGCTTTGAATCCAAGACTTCTAATGACTATTTAGGTATAAGAACAATACAAAATCAGATCTAGAAGTTTACCTTTGAATCTCTTGTTTCATCTTGTTGTCTTGAAGCTCTAGAGTCACAATTTTCACTCCTCTAATGGCTTACAAACACCAACTAGCAAGGAGGATGATTTGAGAGAGAGGAGAGGGATTAGAAATCGGCCAGGGGTTCTTTAATTTAGAAGAGGTGTCGATTTCCCTTGCCCTAGGGGTCTATTTATACTTGTAAGGCTCCTAGGGTTTCACCCTTAAACCCTAGTCGGATAATCTTTCCTTAAAGCAATCCAAATCCTTTCCTTAGATAAGCCTTGGACGAATTTGAGGCTATCCCAAGCCCTAGAATTCGTCCATCCTCTATCCAATAAGGATTTCCAGCCCAAAGTGTAACTATCAAACAATTGACAGTTTATACCCTCTTATTTAATTAATCTCTTTAAGTCACCAAATTAATACTAATTAATATATGACTTATATTAATCAAATAACAATATTATTATTCCTTATATTATTCTCATAATATATTAATAATATTTATTCTCTCATAATAAATCATCCTGTCAAGTTGCTATGGTGAAGGCAACCCAAAAGGACCATGCACAATCGGGTCAAATACTTGCCCAATATAGTTGCAGCCTTAGACACTATTCCAACAACAATCACCTCTATGATATCCTTGCAATTGCTAACGTGAATACTCCGCGAGGAACTAATAGAGAATCCTTTAGACTTCACTTATTTCCGTTCACTTTAAAAGAAAAAAAGCTAAGTATTGGTTCGCTTCTCTTGCCCCCCATAGTATTACTACTTGGGAGCAATTAAAAACTAACTTTTTCAAGAGTTTTACCCTGCTAGTAAAACAATGGAAATAAGAAAAGAGATACAAGATTTTGCACAAAAACCAAATGAAGAATTTCATGATGCATTTGAACGCCTCAAGGAATTGTTGCTTTCATGCCCCCATCATGAATTTCCCTGTTGGCAACTTGTACATTTCTTTTATTATGGAGTCAAAACTGCCAATCAAACCATGATTAATGCCTCGTCTGGCGGCCCTATTATGATGCAAGATAGTGAAGATGCTTGGCGATTCTTGGAGCAGTTGAGTCATGGTTTAAAAAAACTACTCAGCTAAGAAACGGGACAACCCAGTTTCATCTGCTGCTTTAGTTGGACTAGACAAAAACTGGAAAAATGAAGTCAAAACTGATATTAATTCTTTAAATAAAAAATTTGACTTACTACTCTCTAGTCTAGGCAAAGAGAAAGGTGTGTTTTTTTCGCAGGGACAGAAGATATGTGTAAGCTGTGGAGATTCAGGACACATTGCAGATGATTGCATGAGAAGTCAAGAGGAAATCAATCAAGTGCATGGCTTTGCTCAATTCCAAAATAATCCACGATCATTCAATCGGAACTACAACCAGGGTGGGAACTACAACAATGGGAATTTTAACAACAACCGTCAAGGGAATTACCAAAACCAAAATCAGCCAAAACAGTTCCAACAGTCCAACTTTAACCAAGGTGGAACATCAAAGAAGGAGGAAAGGGATGGCAACAAGTTGGAAGAAATCATGGAGTTCATAACCCAAACATATTAGAAAGTCGGCACTAACTCCAAGTCCATAGCTGCTATCGAGAAGCAGATTGCTCAACTAGCAGAGCAAATTGGGAAAAGAGAAGATGGCAAGTTTCCAAGAACCACAACAGTCAACGCATCTCACACCTAAAGACCCAAAAAAGAGCATCAAGTGAACGAGGTAATCACCTTGCGTAGTGGGAAAAAGGTTGACAACAAGGTAAGTGCTTCTACATTAGATAATGACAGTGACACTGAAGTCATCTTTGATGAAATAGAAGATTTTGAGAAAGGTTTTGAATCTGAAAAACAAAAAGTAGTTAAGGGTAAAGATGACTCTAAAGTTGGGGAGCATGGTGTGGAGGTTAATACCGCACCATACCCTTCGGCTTTAGAGAAACCGGCATCCTTCCCTTTTGGAAAGTGAGGGTCGACAATGGAAGATATGTGGGATCTATTTATTCAAGTTAAAATAAATATCCCGTTAGTCAAACTTATTAAGGAGGTACCTTCTTATGCTAAATTTTTGAAGGATTTGTGTGTTCAGAAACACAAACTCCAAGCACACCTCCCTAAAAAGGTTGATTTAACCGAGCATGCGAGTTCCATAATATCAAATAAACTTCCACCCAAGCTTAAGGATCCTGGAGCACCTTTAATTTCTGTTACCCTAGGTAACATTAATATCAAAAAGGTGCTCCTTGATCTTGGAGCTAGTGTTAATATAATATTGGGAAATCTTTTTGATCAACATGACTTTGGCACTTTTGAAAAAACTGATATTATTTTACGATTGGCCGATAAGTCAACAAAAATTCCTCAAGGGTATATTATCAGATGTTATTATTAAGGTGGAAGATTTCTATTACCCAGTTGATTTTCTTGTGCTTGGCACCGATAGCACTTATAAAGAAATTCAACCTTCTATTATTTTGGGTCGTCCGTTTTTGGCAACAATAAATGCACAAATTAATTGTAGAACGGGTGCAACGGATATCTCTTTTGGAAATAGAAAACTTAGAATTAATATTTTTAAACATTCCCTAACTCACCAGCAGATTATGAATGTTATCGTGTGGATGTGGTTGATGACTTAGTGCATCAATTCACTCCTAAAATCTTACACCCCGATCCGTTGGATTTTTTTCTTTCTAATGATAGGGACGAAGTTTTAGACTTGGATGACATCAAGATGGTTGAGGAGGTATTTGAAAATGCTATTGAGCAAGAGAGGCCACCATGGAGTTATCAAGTTGAAAAATTGCCAACAAGTTTTTCGGACCCACTTAAGCCATCTTTGGAGGAGCCACCCACTTTTGAACTTAAAACTCTTCCTTCACATCTTAAATACTATTTTTTAGGATCTAACGAGAACTTACCAATTATCATATCTTTTGATATTACAGGTCCACAGGAGGAAGCATTACTGAAGGTGCCTTCCAAGTACAAGGGAGCAATTGGATGGACCATAGCAGACTTGAAGGGAATTAGTCCAGCCACATGTATGCATCGAATCATCACTGAATCTGGAGCAAAGCCATCCCGAGATGCACAACGAAGGATCAACCCAAATCTACAAGAAGTTGTTAAAAAGGAGGTGCTGAAATGGATTGATGCGGGTATTATCTACCCAATATCTGATAGAGATTGGGTGAGCCCGACATAGACAGTGCCAAAGAAGTCGGGCATTACAGTGGTAGATATAGAAGATGGAGAGAAGATCTCAACAAGACCGGTCACCGGATGGAGAGTTTGCATCGACTATCGCAAACTCAATGTTGCAACATCAAAGGACCATTTCCCTCTCCCTTTTATTGATCAAATAATTGAGAAATTTTCTGGTAAAAAGTTTTATTGTTTTTTGGATGGATACTCGAGGTATAATCAAATTGCTATCCACCCCGAGGATCAATCCAAAACGACATTCACAAGTCCATATGGCACCTTTGCTTTCCGAAGGATGCCATTTGGCTTGTGTAATGCCCCTGCCACATTTCAAAGATGTATGATGGCCATTTTTTCAGACATGGTGGGGGATGCATTAGAAATTTTCATGGTTGATTTTTCTATTTTTGGATCATCTTTTGAGACATGCTTAGACCAATTAGAAAAAGTTTTTAAACGTTGTATCGAGTCTAATTTGGTTTTAAGTTGGGAGAAGAGTCATTTCATGGTAAAGGAGGGAATTGTACTTGGCCATGTTGTCTCTGAGCGTGGTTTTGAAGTCGACCGGGCCAAAGTACAAATTATTTTTACTCTTCCTAGACCCACTTCGATAAAAGGCGTCCGTTCTTTTCTTGGGCATGCCGGCTTTTATCAAAGATTTATTAAGGATTTTAGTGCAAGCTCAAAACCTCTATGTAACTTACTTTTAAAAGACGCACCATTTTCCTTTGATAAAGCATGTCTTGAATCTTTTACCACATTAAAGAACAAACTTGTTGAAGCCCCTATCTTGCAATCACCCGATTGGACTTTACCTTTTGAAATTAAGTGTGATGCGGGTGATTATGCGGTAGGGGCAGTTTTGGGACAACGGGTGAATAAAAAACCCGTTGCAATTTGTTATGCGAGTAAAACTTTTTCGGTTGCACAATTGAATTACACTACTACAGAAAAAGATTTGCTTGTGGTTGTGTTTGCACTTGACAAATTTAGATCTTATATATGGGGATCTAAAGTTGTAATTTTTACCAATCATAGTGTCATTCGCCACCTCTTGGAAAAGAAGGATGCCAAACCACGTCTCATAAGATGGATCCTTCTTCTTGAAGAGTTTGATCTTGAAATTCGGGACAAAAAGGGTTTCGAAAATGTTGTGGCGGATCATTTATTTAGAATAACTAATAATGATAATGCAACGGAAGTTATTCAAGAAAACTTTCTGGATTAGCATATTCTTGCTGTCAAAACTATAACATGGTTTGCTAATTTAGTGAATTACTTTGTGACAGGGGAAACTCCATCGTATTGGAATGCTCAACAAAGGAGGTTCTTCCACTCTCAAACAAAATACTACATATGGAAGGACCCAGATCTTTTCAAAATTGGAGCAGATCAAGTGATTAGGAGATATGTACCACATACGAAGCAAGAAGACATTCTTCGACACTGCCATTCATATGCATGTGGAGGGCATTTTGATTCCAAAAAGACAAGGCACCGGGTTCTACAAAGCGGTTTTTTCTGGCCTTCTATTGCTAAAGATGCACATACATTAGTTAAAGCTTGTATTCATTGCCAACAAGTTGGGGAGATCTCAAGACGGGACATGATGCCAATGACCCCAATTTTAGTAGTTGAAAATTTTGATGTATGGGGCATTGATTTCATGGGTCCGTTCCCCACTTATTTTGGCAATCTATACATTCTTGTAGATGTTGATTATGTATCAATATGGGTCGAAGCCGAGGCTACACGCACAAATGACCGTAGTGTTGTTTCTAAATTTGTTAAAAAGAACATATTTTCTAGACATGGAATCCCTTGAACTATTATTAGTGATGGGGGCTCCCATTTTAAAAATTGGATTTTTGCAAGGTTACTTAAACACTATGGTGTCACACATAGGATAGCTACTCCATATCACCCACAAACAAGTGGACAAGTAGAAGTGTCAAATAGGGAAATAAAACAAATCTTGGAAAAGGTTGTTCATCCCGACCGAAAAGATTGGTCATTAAGATTAGACGATGCATTATGGGCATATCGAACAGCCTATAAGACGCCCATTGGAATGTCCCCATATCGTCTTGCTTATGGAAGGCCATGCCATCTCCTGTTGGAGTTGGAACACCATGCCATGTGGGCCATAAAAAATTATAACTTTGAATTGAGTGGTGCAGGTACGGAAAGGAAACTCCAACTTGTTGAATTAGAAGAGATTCGAAAAGAAGCTTACGAAAGCTCAAGGATCTATAAAGAAAAGATGAAGGCATTTCATGATCGGCATATTGTCCGAAAACAATTCGTTGAAGGACAATTGTTGTGGCTATTCAACTCTCGTCTCAAACTCTTCCCCTGTAAGCTTTGTGGTGACAAATGTGGCGGATCATGGAGCCATTGAAGTCAATGACATGAAAGGCGGTGAACCATTCAAGGTAAACGGACAAAGACTCAAACCATACATTCGAATGGTAGATGGCGAAACGACACTCGTGGAGAAAACAATCCTCGAGGTACCCCAATATTCAGAAACAACTTAGTCGAGGTAAACCGTCCGACTGAAGACGTAAAACTTAGCGCTTTTCGGGAGGCAACCCGTGGTTTGGTGTGTTTTTACTTTTATTTTTCTTTTGGTGTGTTTTAATTCTTTTTGTATCGCGGACGATCCAAGGTTTAAAGTTGGGGAGGGGGTATTTCATTTTTTATTAAAACTAAATAATTTTCGAAAAATACCCAAAAAACGTTTTTGACAGGTCAAAAACACGAAAAACGGCAAAAAATAGCCTCATGCGTCCTAGGAGACGTCTTAGATGCCGTCTAAGATGCCGTTGGGCTATCACTTATTTTCCCCCAATGAAAACCCTTCACGAAAATTAAAAAAATACCCTTAATGTGCAAGACGTCCTAGGACGCGTCTAAGACGCCGGCTAGGATGCCGACGCGTTTTTCATCCATTTTATGGCGTTTTCTGCATAATTGTTGGTCACCTTCTTCTCTAAACTGCCATAGCCGAAAACCCACTTGTTTTTGCCCATTTCCTTCGATTTCGTGGCAAAAACTCAACCAAATTTCATGATTTTTGTTGCAATCTTCAAGAAATTAAGTAAGAAACATCACATTGCAAGATTTACACACTCTAATCACTTATTTGGGGCCGATTTCAAAACCCACAAAAACTAGGGTTTCGAAAATTTTACTTATTTTGGGTCTTTGCTTCAAGTTCTTGGTTCTTCTTCACTAGAAACACATTTTCAACAAGGTATGTGCTTCAAAACTCCATCTTTTAGTTGAATTTCGAAAAAATTTCATGTATGTTCATATATGTTTGAAATTTAAAAAAAGATGAAGAATATGATATATATTGGTATGAATTCTTGTGAATTAGTGTTTGTAGTTGTTAGAAGTATGTTTCAAACAAGTTGCATGTGTCATCTGAGAATTTTTTTAACAATTGAATTTTTCTAATAATGTTGGAAAATCATTTTTATGTTTATATTTGTGTTTGGATTAAAAAAAATCAAATTTTAGAAATTTTCAGAATGACACTGAATTTTGACACTGCATTGATAGTCTAAATATTTACCTGTTACAGCTCTGTTATGTTTTAGTTAGAACTTATCAGTTGCAGTTAACCTTTGGTTTAGCTGTGTTTTTACTTATTGGATAAATTTTTGAAAAATATTTATTTACTGAAAACATAACCGGACTTAAAATAGTTATTTATTTAGACTGAATTTATTTTAACTTTGTTTGGAACAGCTTGCCAACTGAATTATTTGTTTTATTTTTGCGACATTTGATATGTTTAATGGCAATTTTGTGGTTTTGTATATGATTGATTTTGCAGATGTCGGCAAAGAGATCAAGGGTAGCATCATCAAGCAGTGCGGCCAGACAACCAGTTAGACAGCCGGAGCCAAATGTACATGTGGCCTTCAACCCACAATATCAGACATTTCATGAGCATCCAGACGACATTCACCCGACAGTTTATGAGGCAACTCATCCGATTACGGGTTTATTGTAGAGTACATGGTGGAGCGACCAAGCTTCACTAGGTACAATATTGTGGAGACGTACGATCGCTATGGATGGGGTGGAGCGCTGGACTTCAATCCCACGCAGATTTATGTTGATATAGGCGGGAATGGATGAGGACACTTCGACGTGTCGAGGTGCCTGGTAGGCCGGAGGAGTTGCAGCTGATTGGTACGGTTCGTACTCATGATATAGTGATGATTGTGTTGGGTATTCAGGACATGTTTCATGTAGATACTGGATATTATCTGCATGATCTTGAGAATCAGCCGACTGAGTATAGATGTATTGACACGAGGGGGGGTAACCCTGAGGTTAGCATGACATAAGTATACCATACAATATTCCGTGAGGGGACGAGGGCATACGACAGATTCCGCGAAGTGGTTCTATTAGCAAAGGCATTACATAACATTATCACAAAAAATGTGAACCTGAGGAATAGTGATCCCAGGGTGGTGAGGACACAAGATTTATATGTATTATATGGATTGATGATGTAACGCCTGTGTTTCCGGGCTTGCCATTTGTAGCAATATAATAGTCTAAGTTAACCTCTGTAACCCGTTTTGAAATAATAAGATTGTATTATTTGAGTATTGTGTGTTTTGTGCTTAATTGCTTAATTACGTGGTTTGATTAATTAAGAATAAAAATAAGCGTCAAAATTTAAGTGTAAAATAAACTTAATATATTTGGTTAATGTTGTAGTAGTTGAAACGAGGTTTCCGAATATATATAGAACGCCCAAATCTGACTTCGTATGAGGAAGTTATGATTTATCGAAGTTCCGGCTTAGCGATATACAGCATGTTTTACTCGATTTGAGATCGAGCGGTTGTTAGCCGAAGCAATCTAAATGAGAATCGAAGATCTCATTTTTGGTATTGAAACGATAAAAAGTTAGGCGAGAACGGACGTCAAACGAAGAAGTTATGAATTTATAACGAAAGTTTCTGTCCCGGCCTATTAAAAATAATTAATAAAAAATAAAGTCAAAATTAGCCGACGGAGTCTAAACGAAAGTCGTAGAGCGTGGTCTCACCTTTCCGTGGATATAAAGAACGTCGAAAACGGAGTTCGTATGAAGAAGTTATGAATTTCCGAAGTTTATTAATCATTTTATATTTATTTTTAATTCAAAATCGGAAGCATTATCCGAAGCCGAGTCACCGGTGTGATCCGGAGTACGCCCCGCGTACGTGAGTACGCTACCGCGTACTCAGCATAGTGTCGACACTTCGGATGACGCATGCAATGACGATTTCGGACGTGTACGCGCTGCGTACGCCTGTACGCCCCGCGTACTCCGAGGCTCCAGCCTCTATATAAAGGATCCGAAGACAGCCTTGATTTTTGTTCATTTTCTTCTCTTCTCTCTAGTCTTTTGCATCGTTTTTCGTGCCGAAGCTATCCCGAAGCCCCGGTATTATACTCTAGCCCCGAGGCAAGTCCCGAGATCCCGAAGATCCCGAGAAGTGCGGTTCCCGAGTCGAAGCTCTGCCCGCAAGAAGTTCGATTTTCGAGGAGATCTTCCAGATCTGCTGTGGATTACTACTTCTATAAGCCGTAGTGCTGTCCGATCATCTTCTGATCAAGTGAGTGTATACTAACTTTCTTAAACACAATAATAATACGAGTTTGGTTCGAGTGTATTAATTATATTGTTGTTTATAAGTGTGAGTGTGTAGTTATTTCTTCTAATACAATAATACGAAGTATTTTATATAAAAATACGTGCTATGTGTATATATTTGGTTGTGTTATGTGTGAATGAGTATTCACTCTCTTCTATCTTATAGATCTGCTTATTTCTTTATGAGATATGTGTTATGTGTGTGTGTGCCTCATCTGTTATGTGATATATGTGTTGATTAAAGCATGCTATACAGGTTTTCTTTAAACTATGTATACAAATGTATATTTTTATCTACTAATATGTTGGGTAGAACATGGGTAGACAGTTGGTGTGTAATAAACAGATGAGAGGCCTCGTTGTTGTTTGGTTGAGTCATCTAGCGGAGTTTAGATGACGACCACTGGCTATTCTAGACAGTCTTGTGGAAACATTAGCAGGTTCGCCACCTGTAGGTGTTAATGAACTTGGGTGTTCATTCGTTGTACTCCATCCCCCTCATGGTTGCCTTATTTGACTTATATTGCTGAGGTACCCCCGAAGCATGTGTTGTCGCCCCGATGAAATATTCTTAGACTAGGTCCCTTATGTTAGTTGTTTTAGGGACATTAAAGTGAGAATAACGGGAATGGGTAATTGGGTTATTGTTGGTTGGTGAAAATTAAATATGATTATTTATTGTGGGTTGAAAACCCTATATACTCACCAGGCTCCCAAGCCTGACCCACTCAGTTTTAAATTGTATTACAGGTAGTGGCGGAAGGGCATGAGATGGATGAACCATCAAGTTGTTTTGTTTACAAGTCTGCATATGTTTATATTTGTTATATGACTTGTAATGTATTCGTTTATGCTTATTGGTCTGTATCGGAACATGACACCCCGAGTTTTGATTATAATGAAAATACATTTCTTTTATGAAATGCTTCGGTAAACAATGTTTTATCATGTTTTGTTTTTGGGAACAAATTCCGCAACTCTTTCAAATCAAAAGGATTTACTCTGAAAATATTTAAAAGCATAAATGAAAATCGGTCTTTTCTGGCCGAGATTTTGGGGATGTCACAGTTGGTATCAGAGCATTAGTTTAAGCGAACTAGGAATTTGTAGGATTTCTAGACTTAAACTTAGAATGCTAAGTGAAGTTTTGAGATGTGTGTCTGTTGTGATTTAGACGCGAGCACTAGTTTATTTTAGGAAAGTTGCCTAAAATGCTTTATGTGCTAAATGTTATATGTTGCCATATATGATATTATTTGTTCGGATCTATGGTCTGTTGCCGACCGGATCTAGAAACCTTATGTGTGTAGGATTCTAAGCGTACGTCTACGATATTAGAACTAGCATGTAAACGTTTCGGAGTGATAAGGATGATTTGAATATCTATCATGATTGAGGATCTAATTTCACCTTATTCGGTGTGTAGATCAAAATGGTGAGAACAAGAAGTGGAGTTGGAAATGCTGACGAAAACAGGAATCAACCACCAGTGATTGAGCCAATACCTGTCGTAGCAGCAGCACCAGAGCCAATAACCATGGCTGGTGTGCAATTGATGATTCAGACGATGTTGGATCGTCAGATGGATGAAACTAGACGGTTGCTTCAACAAAATCGTGAAGAACTGTCGATTCGTGTGGAAGAGCCTGAACTGAATGAAGGGCACTCAGAAGGAGGAAACTTCAGTGGGTCTATTGGTCAAGCCAACCCACCGATAGTTAGGCAAGATAACCATGAAGGAAGGAATGATGGAATGGGATGCAAGTACAAGGACTTTTTGACTTGCAAACCATCGACCTTCAATGGAAAGGAGGATCCGATTGGGGTTATGGATTGGATCTCCGAAATGGAGCTAGCCTTCATGACGTGTGGCTGCAGAGGTAAGTTGCAAACTATCTATGCCGTGCGACAATTCCGAGGTGGAGCCGTTCGTTGGTGGAACACTCTAGGGAAGACCTTAAGCCCTAACGAGCCACTGCAATTGTCATGGGCAGAGTTCTTGGTGCAGTTTAAGCGCAAGTTCTGCTCGGCTCAAAATCTGTTGGAGTTGGAGAACAAGTTTTTGACATTGACGAAGGGTAGCATGTCAGTGGATGAGTACACCAATAACTTCACCGATAAGATGGAGTTTGCCTTGCGTATCGTTCCAGACGAGCTGACAAAGGTGGATCGGTATGCGAAGGGACTTCCATGGGAGTACGAGGTGCCAGTACGTCAGGCACTTACTCTAGAGGCAGCTATCTGGGCTGCCAAGTCTGTGGAGAACATGATCAAGGGGAGAACCACCGTCAAGGTTGAGGTTGGTGAGAAAAGGAAGTTTGAAGGAACATCTGGTTCCAGTAAGAAGAGCAAATTCTCGAAATATGATTCGAAAAAGTTTGGAGGAAAAGGAGGCGAAGCGAAGTGGTGTGATAAGTGTAGGAAAAAGCACTTTGGGAAATGTAGCGAGGATGTAACCTGCTACAAGTGTGGAAAGGTTGGACATTTTGCCAATGAATGTCCGAACAACAAAAGGATGTGTTTTGGGTGTAATGAAGAGGGGCATATTTTGAAAGACTGTCCGAAGAAGAAGGAGGCAGCTAGGCCCAACATTCCACCAAAGCCGAAGGCAAGAGCCTTCCAGATGACACTTGAGGCTGCGAAAGATGAAGCTGATGTCGCTTCAGGTACCTTTCTCGTAAACGAATTACCTGCTCATATATTGTTTGATTCTGGAGCCAACTACTCCTTTATTTCGCATGAGTTTGGTAGAAAGCTAGCTTTGCCTATTGATAGACTAGATGATGCTTTGTTAGTCGAAGTAGCTAGTGGCAAGTTTGTACCTGTTAGCCATCGTATGAAAAACGTCTTGATCGACCTTAATGGGAATAAGTTTCTCGAGGAATTATTGCCTATCGAACTTAATGGTTTCGACATCGTCTTGGGAATGGATTGGCTTAGCGCCAATGATGCCGAAATTTTGTGCAAGAAGAAGATAGTTAAAGTAAACCCGCCTGGAAAAGATTCGTTTATGGTGTATGGGGACAAACGCAGAGTGAATTCTGGGATCATTTCTCTAATGAAAGCCAGAAAGTGTTTGACCAAGGGATGTACATCATATTTAGCATTCGTGATTGATGCTAAGAAAGAAAAGAAGATGATGCAGAGCATTCCAGTGGTGTGTGATTTTCCGGAAGTGTTCCCCGAGGATCTTCCTGGATTACCACCTGATAGACAAGTGGAGTTCAGAATAGACTTGTTACCAGGAACCACGCCAATTGCAAAAGCACCTTATCGATTAGCACCGACGGAGATGAAGGAGTTAATGATGCAACTTCAGGAGTTGTTGGACAAAGGTTTCATTAGACCTAGTTCATCGCCCTGGGGAGCTCCGGTGTTATTTGTAAAGAAGAAAGATGGAAGTATGAGAATGTGCATCGATTACAGAGAGCTGAACAAGGCAACAATAAAGAATAGATATCCGTTGCCGAGGATTGATGACCTGTTTGATCAATTGCAAGGTTCGAGCTATTTCTCGAAGATCGATCTTAGGTCAGGATATCATCAGCTAAAAGTAAGAGAGCAAGATATCGAGAAGACTGCATTCAGAACTAGATATGGACACTACGAGTTCTTGGTTATGTCGTTTGGACTAACTAATGCTCCAGCAGCGTTCATGGATTTGATGAATAGGGTTTGTAATCCTTTCCTTGATAAATCCGTGATAGTGTTCATAGACGACATTCTGATCTACTCGAAAAGCCAGGAGGAGCATGGCAGACACTTGCGAGAAGTGTTAGAAGTTTTGAAAAAGGAGAAGCTTTATGCGAAGTTCTCCAAATGTGATTTTTGGATTCGTGAGGTCCAATTCTTGGGTCACGTGGTCAACCAAGAAGGGATAATGGTTGATCCAGCGAAGATCGAAGCTGTGACGAAGTGGGAACAACCGAAAAGTCCCACGGAGATTCGAAGCTTCTTAGGATTAGCCGGATATTACCGAAGGTTTATCCAAGGTTTTTCTTCGATTGCTACTCCATTAACAGCTTTGACCCACAAAGGAGCTACTTATGCTTGGAGTGAGAAGCATAAAGAAGCATTCGAGAAGTTAAAGAAGAAGCTATGCGAGGCACCGATACTTTCTCTACCCGATGGAGTCGAAGACTTCGCTGTTTATAGCGATGCGTCTGGTGTTGGATTGGGTTGTGATTGACCCAAAGAGAAAAGGTGATAGCATATGCGTCTCGACAGTTGAAAGAGCATGAAAAGAATTACCCGACTCATGATTTGGAGTTGGCAGCGGTAGTTTTCGCTCTGAAAATATGGAGGCATTACCTCTATGGCACGAAGTGCAAACTTTTCACTGATCATAAGAGTCTCCAATACCTCTTTAATCAGAAAGAATTGAATATGAGGCAACGACGCTGGCTAGAATTACTTAAAGACTACGACTGCGAGATACTTTACCACCCCGGTAAAGCTAATGTTGTTGCTGATGCTCT
Organism: Lactuca sativa; assembly: GCF_002870075.4. Lineage (NCBI taxonomy): Eukaryota > Viridiplantae > Streptophyta > Magnoliopsida > Asterales > Asteraceae > Lactuca > Lactuca sativa. Next base: position 200,074,136 of record NC_056623.2, read on the forward strand.
CAGTCGGAAGGTCAATCTTGAAAGGAAGAGGCCAAGAGCGTTGAGAATTGAAGTTGTCTCGACTATTTTGGAAAGTATAAAGAAAGCTCAAGAGGAAGCTTCTGAGAAAAATGACCGAAAGGAGGAACGTTTGGGTAAAACGTTGGTGTTTGGTACTCACGGTCATGGACTGAAGGTATTCCAAGATCGTATTTGGGTACCTAAGTCAGGAGGAATTAGGGATCTTTTGATGGAAGAAGCTCACAAAATCATGTACTCAATTCATCCGGGTAGCACTAAAATGTATAGGGACCTAAAACCCTACTACTGGTGGCCGACGATGAAGCTTGATGTTGCAAAGTATGTGGCTGAGTGTGTGACTTGTGCGAGAGTCAAGACACAACATCAGAGACCTTATGGGAGTTTAGAACCATTGCCTGTGCCTATGGGTAAGTGGGAAGACATTGCTATGGATTTTGTCACTAAACTGCCCAGAACAAAGAATGGTCACGACATGATTTGGGTGGTCGTTGATCGATTCACTAAGAGTGCGCATTTCATAGCGGCCAAGGAGAAATGGTCTATGGAAAAGCTTGCGAATTCTTACGTGAAGGAAATTGTGAGGCTTCACGGTGTTCCGTTAACGATTGTATCGGATCGTGATAGCCGTTTCACCTCAAGGTTTTGGAAATGTCTACAAGAGGAAATGGGTACCAAGTTATGTTTAAGCACAGCTTACCATCCGCAGACTGATGGTCAGAGTGAAAGAACAATACAAACACTTGAAGATATGCTGAGAGCATGTACCTTGGAATTCCTAGGTAATTGGGATGAACATTTACCGTTGGTAGAATTTTCCTATAATAATAGTTTTCACTCGAGCATTAAGATGGCACCTTACCAAGCTTTGTATGGACAGAAGTGTCGTACGCCGTCTTGTTGGCTTGAGGCTGGGGAAAAGCAGTTTATGGGACCGGAGTTGGTTCATCAAACTGCTGAAAAGTTGAAAATAATTAGGGAAAGAATGTTAGCAGCTCAAGATCGTCAAAAGAGCTATGCTGACAAGAAGCGAAGACCGATGACTTTTGAGGTTGGAGATTCGGTTTTGCTTAAAGTCTCGCCGTGGAAGGGACTTATAAGATTTGGTAAAAGGGGAAAGTTGAGTCCAAGGTTTATTGGACCGTTTAGAGTCCTTCAGAGGATTGGGAATCAAGCTTACAAGCTCGAATTACCCGAAGAACTGAATGGAATTCACAACACCTTTCATGTGTGTTATTTGAGGAAGTTCACGGGAGAAGTTCCCGATATAATTCCAATTTCGGAATTGAGAATTGATGAGAACAAAAGGTTGATTGAAGAACCAGAGGCAATTGTTGACCGAAAGACTAAGAAGTTGCGACGCAAAATGGTTGGGTTAGTGCTTGTCCGATGGAAACACACGAATTGGCCGAATCTCACCTGGGAGACGGAGAGTGACATGTTGAGTCGCTATCCGCATTTGTTTGTTGATGTGTGATTCCGGGGACGGAATCATTCTAAGGTGGAGAGAATTGTAACGCCTGTGTTTCCGGGCTTGCCATTTGTAGCAATATAATAGTCTAAGTTAACCTCTGTAACCCGTTTTGAAATAATAAGATTGTATTATTTGAGTATTGTGTGTTTTGTGCTTAATTGCTTAATTACGTGGTTTGATTAATTAAGAATAAAAATAAGCGTCAAAATTTAAGTGTAAAATAAACTTAATATATTTGGTTAATGTTGTAGTAGTTGAAATGAGGTTTCCGAATATATATAGAACGCCCAAATCTGACTTCGTATGAGGAAGTTATGATTTATCGAAGTTCCGGCTTAGCGATATACAGCCTGTTTTACTCGATTTGAGATCGAGCGGTTGTTAGCCGAAGCAATCTAAATGAGAATCGAAGATCTCATTGTTGGTATTGAAACGATAAAAAGTTAGGCGAGAACGGACGTCAAACGAAGAAGTTATGAATTTATAACGAAAGTTTCTGTCCCGGCCTATTAAAAATAATTAATAAAAAATAAAGTCAAAATTAGCCGACGGAGTCTAAACGAAAGTCGTAGAGCGTGGTCTCACCTTTCCGTGGATATAAAGAACGTCGAAAACGGAGTTCGTATGAAGAAGTTATGAATTTCCGAAGTTTATTAATCATTTTATATTTATTTTTAATTCAAAATCGGAAGCATTATCCGAAGCCGAGTCACCGGTGTGATCCGGAGTACGCCCCGCGTACGTGAGTACGCTACCGCGTACTCAGCATAGTGTCGACACTTCGGATGACGCATGCAATGACGATTTCGGACGCGTACGCGCTGCGTACGCCTGTACGCCCCGCGTACTCCGAGGCTCCAGCCTCTATATAAAGGATCCGAAGACAGCCTTGATTTTTGTTCATTTTCTTCTCTTCTCTCTAGTCTTTTGCATCGTTTTTCGTGCCGAAGCTATCCCGAAGCCCCGGTATTATACTCTAGCCCCGAGGCAAGTCCCGAGATCCCGAAGATCCCGAGAAGTGCGGTTCCCGAGTCGAAGCTCTGCCCGCAAGAAGTTCGATTTTCGAGGAGATCTTCCAGATCTGCTGTGGATTACTACTTCTATAAGCCGTAGTGCTGTCCGATCATCTTCTGATCAAGTGAGTGTATACTAACTTTCTTAAACACAATAATAATACGAGTTTGGTTCGAGTGTATTAATTATATTGTTGTTTATAAGTGTGAGTGTGTAGTTATTTCTTCTAATACAATAATACGAAGTATTTTATATAAAAATACGTGCTATGTGTATATATTTGGTTGTGTTATGTGTGAATGAGTATTCACTCTCTTCTATCTTATAGATCTGCTTATTTCTTTATGAGATATGTGTTATGTGTGTGTGTGCCTCATCTGTTATGTGATATATGTGTTGATTAAAGCATGCTATACAGGTTTTCTTTAAACTATGTATACAAATGTATATTTTTATCTACTAATATGTTGGGTAGAACATGGGTAGACAGTTGGTGTGTAATAAACAGATGAGAGGCCTCGTTGTTGTTTGGTTGAGTCATCTAGCGGAGTTTAGATGACGACCACTGGCTATTCTAGACAGTCTTGTGGAAACATTAGCAGGTTCGCCACCTGTAGGTGTTAATGAACTTGGGTGTTCATTCGCTGTACTCCATCCCCCTCATGGTTGCCTTATTTGACTTATATTGCTGAGGTACCCCCGAAGCATGTGTTGTCGCCCCGATGAAATATTCTTAGACTAGGTCCCTTATGTTAGTTGTTTTAGGGACATTAAAGTGAGAATAACGGGAATGGGTAATTGGGTTATTGTTGGTTGGTGAAAATTAAATATGATTATTTATTGTGGGTTGAAAACCCTATATGCTCACCAGGCTCCCAAGCCTGACCCACTCAGTTTTAAATTGTATTACAGGTAGTGGCGGAAGGGCATGAGATGGATGAACCATCAAGTTGTTTTGTTTACAAGTCTGCATATGTTTATATTTGTTATATGACTTGTAATGTATTCGTTTATGCTTATTGGTCTGTATCGGAACATGACACCCCGAGTTTTGATTATAATGAAAATACATTTCTTTTATGAAATGCTTCGGTAAACAATGTTTTATCATGTTTTGTTTTTGGGAACAAATTCCGCAACTCTTTCAAATCAAAAGGATTTACTCTGAAAATATTTAAAAGCATAAATGAAAATCGGTCTTTTCTGGCCGAGATTTTGGGGATGTCACAGATGACAGGATCCATCTTTATTTCTTATGCATATAATGTTATGTGCAACATATAGTCCTGTTTTGATATCCAGCACAGAGTCACCACCCCCCATGTTGCCCAAATATCGGCATATGTGACTAAGGAGCTGGGGAATAGGATCAGGGTCCCACGAGCTACATCATACTAGCGTATCCTTAGCCCCACTACTACTTCTTTCAGACACATCTCATTTCATGTTGAAAATGGGAGACATATTCTGAGGGATTCTGCCACAAATCTGACATACACGGCACCACTTGGAGTGGGGGATGAGGAGCCATTCATTGGTGATTTTCAACGGGATCAGCAGCAGCAACATGCACAAGCAGTAGGTCAGGGATGGAAAATGCAGGCAGCTTGGGAGGACTTTGTGGGGAGGCAGAACACGCATAACCAGGAGATGCAGGCTTAGATGGGGAGAACAGATATATGGATGGAGGGTGTCGATACGACACTAGCTGATCTTACTGAGCAGATGCGACGGGTCGGCATTACAGCTAGCAACACTTATAGTGTTGCCACTCGTCAGCTGTACCAACAGGAGTAGTATGCAGATGTCGCCTATAGACAGAGTCGTGTCCAATATGAACTGATGGACATTGATCCGCCATAGTATCGATATCGAGCTCCAACTCCGGTCTTCTACCGATCCAGGGATCCGAGCAACTATCCACTACCATCCGAGTATGAGCATTATCAGCCACCACCAGCTACAGAGGACTCTACTCGCTTTGAGGATGTAGCTGGATCGATCTTTCGGTATCCTCCACCGTACCCATGTTATCCTCCTCAGCCGCCTCCACGATGAACTTTGGTGAGATCCTCTTTTGATTTTTATTTTTATGGTTGTGTGATGAAGACTTTTTTCTTTTTATTTTTTCTTTTGATTTTCATGTCTTTATTTGGGATGAATGTACTGTTATTAAACTCATTATTATTATTATTCTCTCTTGGTTTGGTTCCATGAAATATGTGATGAGTTAGTAGCATCTTTATATCTTGAATGTAACTCATCAAGATGGAAAATGATAGGAGTTTCGTACATCGAGTCATAATATTTATTTAATATTGATTTTGTGGGTTGCTCAGCCGGTTTGGGAATATTTATATTTATTTAAAAATTTGTTATGTGAAATACCCAAGTGTTTGAAAAATGAAGGTTTTTGGCTCGAGCCTACAGTTTTTCAATTGAGGACCCAACCGAACAATATGTGTTATCACGTTAGAGTATTTGATCTTACTTACTCCTGTGCCTTTGGGGTTGGGAGGGGACTATTATTGTTTTCACACAAAAAAAAAGCATCATAATACATTGAAGAACTTCCAATTATATATATATATATATATATATATATATATATATATATATATTTAAGCTCAAGTCAAATACAAAGATGATCAAATCCGATGAAGCCATAAAAGAACTTGAAGAATGCACAATCAAGATAAATATGAAGAAAAGTTCAAGTTGAAGACAGTGTGTGAAACAATATGTGACCCCTCGATAGTGGGAGTGTATGGGTTGGTCCATTAAGTGTTACCGACCGCGCTAACTATGTTAGTGAACCTTCAAAACGAGACTTTGGCAATGAGTTCAACTGATTAATCATGAGGTTGATTATTGGAAAGGGTTCAAAAAGTGGAGGGCTTCAAACAAAAAAGTAAAATAAGCAAAACATGTGTTTTGAGTTTAAAAGTCTGGACAAGAAAATAATAATCCCCAAAATCAATATATTGTGCTATTGGAAATGTTGTGATAAGAAGTACGGAATTCATGATTCCATTAAGTTTTTCTTAGGATAAGAGAGTAAGACTACGCTGATTATTTCAGGCCAATCTCGGGACAAGTTTGGAATAAAGTTGGGGAGGTTTAATAAGTCTATTTTATGAATGTACTAAACTGTCATAAATCTGTTGAATTGATGTATAAGTGTCCAAGAATGGAACTACTTTGATGAGTTGTTGGACTTTATATGCAAGTCAATATATTGTACTAAAAGTGGGCGGAATCTATAAGTAAAACGGATTGCTAAAGGAATGAAGAAACGTTGTTGGGAAACTTGACCATGCTTCAATGTTTTGGTCATATCTCAAGTTCTGGAGCTCCGATTGACATGAGTAAAGACGTTCCAGAAACTAGACAAAATTTGCTACAACTTTCATGTTTTGTGTTTCTGCTAGTTATGTCATTTTGGCCACCAAAACTTGCACTGAAGATGAAGGACACCTCCAGGCGTCTAAGACATCACCTAGGACGTCCAGGTCAAACGGTCAGCATCTGGTCAAATTTCGGAGCAGAAAAAGAAAGAGAAGGGCCCATTGACGTCCTACATGGCGTCTAAGACATCCCCTAGGATGTCCAGGCATTTTAGGGACGTCCCGTGTTGGAACGGTGTGTTTCAGAAAGTTTGGAAATCAAGGAAGGAGGTCCTAGAACGCGTCTAAGACGTCCCCTAAGACGTCTGATGTTTTTGGCCATTTTTTAGTGTATTTCAAGGATGACAAATGGCATGTAAGGACGCACAAAGAACGCTTCGGCGTTATACACGACGTCTAAGACGTCTCCTAGGACGTCCAACGTCCCACATCGCCCGATTTCTTTACTTTTGTCACACACTATAAATAGGAGCCTATGAATTCGTTTTTAGGGTTACCACCTGCGATTTACAGAGTTTTTCCTGCGTTTTTGATGCTTCTAAGACCCTTGGAAACATTTGGAAACACAAGTCCATTCCATTTCAATCCGGATTCAAGGCAAGATTCGATTCAATTCATCATCAAGCAACAACTGAAGATCATTCAACCATTGATTGTCATCAATTCTAGTAATTTTCAGAAATGATTACTTTCTCCCAATATTTATTTGTTTCATACTTTGATAATCATTAGGCTACATTTGTTTGATGATTCTAAGTTTGATTATGAATTCTATTATGCAATTCATTTATTTCAACCAAGTTAGTGCTTTTATGAACTCAATGGAAGGCTAAATCATTAGGGTTACTTCCGGGGATGTTTAGGACTTTTTGATGAACACACTTGATTATTACTTGATTCTAGTTAGTTTCAATTGTTGTTTTATGCTTCATGTGATGATCTTTAGTAATGATAATTGAAATTGGGTTGTATAAATTGTTTGATGTCATAATTAAGATAATTTATTGTCAATTCATCATTTGTTCCAAGTTCAATTAGTTTAGGAATAAAGACAAATGATTGAATCAACATATATTATTACAACTTATGATGTTGAATCTTAATGCGGTAATAGGTAGTTGTAAGACATTTTATTGCTAGTTCACTAATTGTTCCTAATCCATTTAGACATAAATGAGTAAGACAACTAGTTGAATGAACATTTAGTGTGCGCAAACTATGTGTTACATGTTAATAAACCCCAATTGCATCTAAGTGGTTGAATTAGAATTCTAGGGAAGAAAGTGTGTGAACCTAAATCGTCCATAACTGAACCAGGAGTACTCTAGTTTTCTCATTGAGATTTTCCTTTTTGATTGATAAATTTCCAAGCTTCTGTTTGATTTTTTTTTCTTTAATCTTTTTTGTGACAATTGCTAGTAATACTTTTCTTTTTATTGATTGCTTTTACATAAGTTTAACCACAAAGTTTAGCCTTTGAGAGTCGTTATTAATTAGAGGTGGTTATTTTATGTGATTTGGCGAAGGCTAGATCAGTATTTTGAGTTCGAGATTATCCGAGTTACCCGAGGTGAATCTTCTCACAATACATTACCTAGAGTGGTATCTATGTGCAGACTGGAGGGTCTTACGTGTTATGTGCTTCCTTGAGATTATGTGCTTTGTGATTTATGTATGTTATGTGATATTAGACTGGACCGTAGGGTCCAATGACTTACGAGGCCAGAGGGTCCTCAACCAGACCGGACCGGAGGGTCCAACGATTTAGACCGGGCCAGAGGGTCCACGAGCTACGGGACTAGAGGGTCCCACTGAGACACATAAACTGAAGGGTCTTACCGAGTTATAGCCTCAAGTGGCTTATGTGTTGTATGTGGTATTTTGGGGAACTCACTAAGCATTTATGCTTACCGTGTTATGTGATATGTGTTTCAGGTACCAGCGAGGATCGTGGGAAGGCGCCAGCATGATCTGTACACACTAATAGAGTATTATGTATTATGTATTTGAGATTCTGGGATATGTTTTACTAAGACATGATTTGACACATTTGAATTTTGGGAGTTCTTATGATATATGTTATGTTTTAAAAATGAAAAATTGTTTTGAAACTTACGTCGTTACAAGCTCTCTCCTTATCATCCTATATTTGTTGTTTTGATCTTTATCTCTAAACCCTAACTCATTTCGCAAGAGATCGAGCCTTGTGTGTATTTTGGTGTGTGTGTGTGTATGTGGTGCATATAGAAGAATAAGAAGACTTGTAGAGGAGCATTGATCAAGTATGAGCTTGAAGATCCAGAGTCCATCCATCATTTCCAGCCTCCATGAGGTATAAAGTCTTAACCATGTTGATTCCTAGCTTAGATAAAGGTTAGTTAGGGTTTTGAGCATATTTTGTTCCCATAAGATTTGGGATGTACTTCTTGGTGTTTTTGGGGTCCCTTGTTCATAAAAATCAAGTCTTGATGGTTTTGGTCCAACCATGCATGACTTAATGGTTATCTTATGAAGTATAGAAGCTAGAAATGAAGCTTATGCCTATTTAAGTCATGCAATATCATAAAGTTGTCAACTTTATGGATTAAGACCTTATTTCGAAGTTAGATATGCGTTTTGGATATTTTCTGCTGACTGGGCGTACGTTGGGCGTATGAAAGTGTCACAACTAGAAATTTGTGTGCCTTGTAAACTACAAGAACTAAGTCAAATTGTGAATCAAAGACATAAGAGCATGTATGATGCATACTCTATGATGACAAAATCTCAAACAAACAGCCCATGCAAGCATTTCAAGTAGTCAATAAGCAATTGGAAACCCTAGGAGTTCTTGTTTAAGTCCATTTTGGACTAGGAATTTTTTGTTGGGCCCAATGGACTCCAATTTGACCATCTTGGGCTTAGAACTCTTGAATGGGCTCTAATTGTACCCACTTCCATTTATTTTAATATTTTGGGCCATATTGGGCCTAGAATGAAATAAATTAATTATATGAACCATTTTGGGCAATAACTAACCTAATGTAGCCCTAATAGGTCATAAGAATCATATTTATGGTTAATTGGACCAAACATAACTTTACATAACCATGAAAAAGGCTTAAGCATACAAGGCCCAAATTCTTTTCTCTCCCTCTCTAATTCTTGGCCCAAGCCCAAGTAAAAAGGGAGAGTTGACTTCTCATGGCCACCTCATTTTTACATTATGGTATTCCATGCATCTTATCCCATGTTTCCATGCATACATCACTTCAAGATCTCTCTCTTTCCCTCTCTCTTGCTCTCGGCCGATTCCAAGCACACACACACACAATTCTCTCACAAATCTTTCAAGAAAACTCTCTCATATTTCCTCCATATTTTCGAGATCTAAGAAGTGTTCAAGGGGATTCTTACATAAAAATCATCATCTAAGGTAAGATGTTGCTTAGATCCATAAACTAGTTATTTCATTCCATTCAAGAATCACCTCTTAACCCATTCAAACTTATGATTTAGCACCTTAGAAGCATCTAAGTTCGAGATCTTCCAAGGAGGGTTGCTAAGGCCGAATTTTCTTCTCATTTTCCTTCCAAAAACCGAAACCATACCCAAAGGTGAGCTTCATACCCCCTCTTTTTTGATTTTTATAAGTTTTCTGGGGGAGAATACAAGAAAATGTGTAGATCTATGAGTAAATGTATGCCTTGTGTGATTTTTATGCTTATATGTATGATCTTATGTGATTGTGATGTTTATACTAGCCAAATGGAACCTAAAAATCGAGATCTACTATATGAAGAATGAAATAAGTATAACTTATACCATTTCACCCTAATCAAGTCTAGAAAAATAATCTAGTTGGTTAATATGAACATTTTTGGACTTAAAACCCATTTTTGGGCTCAAAATGCTAAAAAATACAAAACTAAGGGGCCCAAAACGACAAAATAGAGATTCTTATGGCTGAGATGAGTCTAAACAGTTTCTAATATGTATTTTCTAAATATCAACACTTTTGAAGGGTTAAAAATGTGAATTTTAAACATAATGGGCCAAAATGGGCTTTTCGGCCCAATAAAGCCCCAAATTGTGAAAATTTTGAATTAGAGGGGCTGAAACTGCACATTTCTGCAAAAAAAGGGGATTACTTGTGTACTAAAACCATTTCAAGGGCCAAAAATGCTTTTCAACTTAAAAAGGGACCAAAGATGCAAAAAATTTCCATCTCGGGCGAAAATTGTAAAAGTTGCGAAAATGGAGGTTTCAACCGAGAAAATTTCATTTTTGATGGACTGAAGCTGTTTATTAAGTAAATTGTGCTAAAAAAATGTCTTTCCAATAAGTTTTGATACTAAAGTGTCAAGAAAAATAGTTTAAGGACTAAACTGGAAATTCTTTTATACACAAAGAGTTAAAAGTGTAAATTTTATCCAAGAAAGGGCTTTAAAATATAAACTCTAATTCTTAAAACAACAAATCCCTTTAGATAAAAACACGAGTACTACGTCTACCGGCGAAACGTAATAATAAATACACTTTCAACACCAATATCGTTACCAAACGAATTGATTCGGTCTCGAATCAATAACGAATCAAAAATCAATAAACAATGATACTTCAATACACACGCGGAAAATTCACGAGAAGTCAATACACCATCTTTGGGCTCGAAAGTTTCAAATCATGCTTGTTTGGCCTAGCTAGCCCAATGACATGATCTTTAGGCCCGAAGGGAACGCGCTTACATGCTATTGGGCCTTATATGACCTAGTTTCGTGTAAAAGGACTTTCAATAGCTTTATTGTGCTGTTGGGCCCCAAGGGTCCTTTGGTACTGCTAGCAAAGTCAAGAAGTCAAATGCGAGTCGGGCCAAGGGCCTTTTGCATTCACGATAGCCTTGAACGACTTATGGAAATAACGGGGGCTTCGCACCCTCTTTTCTCCTCGGTTGTGGGGCTATGAGAAGTCAGGGTGGTTGGATTAAGTGAGTAGTACGGACGACGCCTAAGGGATCGTTTGTATAGTTGTAAACTAGTCATTTTCATTAATGCGTGATTATAACGACTCACAACCCGTAATTAATCCAATGTCACTTGGAATTATCGAAAACAACGTCGTATCGGAATAATACTAACTCAGCCACGTAATTTAATGTATTGGGAAAACATCGGGTTTTCCTGGGAAATTCAACGCTCTTAACTATGTGATATATACAAAGTTTAACAATTATTCACATTCACAATAATCAACAAGCATACTTACGGATCTTCACACTTTTTCTTATATACAACATTTCTTTTTAGAACTCACCAACATTTCATATGTTGACGTTTTTCCAAAATACTTGTATTCTCAGGTAACAGGTAAATCGAAGGAAAAATGTACCCAGTGATGTCATGTTGTTTGTTTAATTAGCATCGAACAATTTACGTTTTGGAAATGTAATGTGTTGAAACAATGTACTAAATGTAAACAATACTGGTTGTAATATTTCAATGCATGGTGATGAATGATGTTATGTTTCATGTATATTCATTGTGATGGTGTTCAATTGAGTCACAATAGCCCTCGGACGTTTCCGCCGTCTAGTTCGGGGGTGTGACAGGTTGGTATCAGAGCTCTGTTTATAGTGAACTAGCATATCTAGCCACACATTGATATGCAACTATAAACCAAAAGAGGGACTAACACAACTCTGAACAAAACAAGTAAAACATAACAATAAAACACCCTTGTTTGTATTAGGAACGAGAACCTAACACCGAATCAAACAAGATAATGCTAGTATCTCGGTTAATCCAGGACTGTTCTTAGTTGTATCAAGGAACGGATGTAGCCTGATCAACTACATTCTTACCAAGGTATCACTACCACACGTCCTGAGGAGATCGTGATAGCTAGAGAACCTAAAAAACATACCCCTTTATCACCAAAAAGAGAACATCTGTTTAGTCTATACCATAGTGGTAGAGTCATAGGAGTAACGATAGTTTATACCTTCCCCCAGTCTTCATGGAGGTAGAGCAGCAGGGTATCCAGTTTCATCAAGTCCTAGTGGCTCACGGAATGCTTGAAGATGAACCAAAAGGGAATCAAGAGGAAGCACACGACATCGGACCTGACGAATACACAGACACCGACTACGAGTTCGAGGAGACCGATGATGACATAGAGGAAGGACAAGACCCGGGCAAAGATCACGCCACGTCGTTTGTAGATGAGGCGCAACCGGACCACCCCGCCCCACCAGTGAACCCCCCAAGGGAGAACCGCTCTCCCGAAGCTGAGATCGCCGCCCTGCGGCAACAGCTGTACGCCATGGAAGCACGTGCAGTGCAAGCTGAGCATGAGAGGGATGAGGTTATTGGAGACATGACTGAGATGGCTCAGTTACTGGCTCAACACTTTGGCATATGACCCCGCCACTATATAGGACGCACCATGGAGTGTTAGGGATAGGCTTATCTGACTAGGCCATTAGGATCTATGCTATGTACCCCGACTCTATGTTTAAGTGACTACACTACTCATAGAGCCGTTATGTTGCCGAACTAATATCACTTATGTATGCTCTTTCGAGCAAAATTTTCATGTATCAAATGCGGATAATATTAGTGAACTTTTACGTGTTTTATTATGACATTACAAATTGCTATGTGTTGTGAATCCATGATTGTATGCTAATTTGTAGAAGTACTTAAGTTCGTACCATGCACCTAGTCAGTAGGATCACAACCTCACAGAACCCACAAACACTCAACATCTTTCCGTCTCATGACAGAAAGATGCCTCGCCGACCTACTCGCGGAAACCCTGGACCAACCCCACCCGAAGTTGACTCCACTACATTCCAGGCAGTCGTATCTGTTGCGGTCACCGCAGCTATGGCACAAATTCACCAAGGGAACAACGGAGGAGGCAACGGGCAAGGGGTCGAGAGTTCGAACAATGGAATGAATCAAGGACCCACCAAAACCTGTACCTACAAGGACTTCACAAACGCCAAACCACGAACCTTTAACGGCACCGGAGGAGTGATCACCCTGAAACGATGGATCGAGAAGGTGGAATCGGTGTTCGAGATATGTGATTGCCCTGAAGAGATGAAAGTAAAGTTTGCTGCATGCACTTTTGTCGACCAAGTGCTCACTTGGTGGAACGGGCACGTGGAAGCCATGACACTCCCCGTAGCCAATTCCACGCCATGGACAGAAATGAAGGAAATGCTGATGGCCGAATACTGCCCTCGTGGTGAGATTCAGAAAATGGAGCAAGAGCTGTGGAACCTCACTGTACGGAATGCTGATATCGATGCCTACGTATCCAGATTTAGTGAACTATCTCTGTTATGTCCGGGCATGATCACCTTGGAAGGAAAGAAGATTGATCGATTCATCTGGGGACTAACCTCTCCGATCCAAGGAAACGTGATAGTTGCAAACCCTGAAACTTTCGACAGTGCTAAGAGATTGGCAAAGAAGTTGTATGACCACAACAACAAGAAGGGTGAGAAGCCAGCGGAGGCTGAAGGTAAGAAGGAAGGTGATGGAAAGAAGGGGAAAAACAACAAGAGGAAGGGGTGTCAAGGCCCCGAGACTTCTAAGAAGCAGCAGACAGTGGCAGTTCATGCTGCCACCGCACCAGTTCCGACCACACCACATGCTCCAGCCTCAGCTGCTTCGAATGCTCCTATACCTTATTCCGGTAATCTTCCCAAGTGCAACAAGTGCGGTTTCCATCATAATGGAGAGTGCAAGGAGCTGCAGTGCACCAGTTGCAATCGGAAGGGGCACACGGCAAGGTATTGCAGGACTTACCCTCCTCGGAATCAACAACAGGGAAACAGCAACAACAACAACAACCACAACAACAACAACATCAACACCGGTGGCAACAATGCAGGGCCTAGCCACACCTGCTATGGGTGTGGGAGGACTGGGCATTTCCGCCGAGATTGCCCAAACAACAACAACAATCCCGGAAATGGAGGAACAGGAAGGGTGCTGACCATGGGTCAGGGGGAGGCGATTCAGGATCCCGCTGTTGTTACCGGTACGTTTCCCCTAAACCACACTTATGCATGCATCCTATTTGACACCGGAGCCGAGCAAAGTTTTGTGAGCAATAAGTTTAAACATTTATTAAAACAACAACCCCAAAAGCTTAATGAAACCTTTACGGTGGAAATGGCCAATGGGAAAACCGAATCCACTGGGGAAATCTACATCGGATGTACCCTAACCTTAAATCAACACGTCTTTCGAATAGACTTAATGTCTGTTTCCATTAGGAGCTTCGATGTGATTATTGGCATGGGCTGGTTAAGCCCCCACCATGCTAAAATTATGTGTCACGAGAACGCCGTTCGCCTTCACCTTCCCAATCACGAAACCCTAATTATTTACGGAGACAAACCTAGCACGAACCTTCGCCTCATCTCGTGCATCCAGGCACAGAAGCATCTACGAAAGAATGATTTGACGTTTCTGGCTCACATAGTGGATAAAACCAAGGAAGAGGTTAACATTCAAGACATTCCCGTAGCACGTGAATTCCCAGAAGTATTTCCTGAAGATCTTCCTGGAGTACCCCCCAGAGAGACAAGTTGAGTTCCGAATTGACCTCGTTCCAGGAGCAACCCCTCTCGCTAAATCGCCTTACCGGCTAGCTCCTGCTGAAATGCAGGAACTGTCCAGCCAACTCAGCCAACTCCTAGGCAAGGGATTCATCCGACCCAGCTACTCGCCATCGGGTGCTCCGGTCCTCTTTGTCAAAAAGAAGGACGGATCTTTTAGAATGTGCATCGATTACAGGGAGTTAAATAAACTCACCGTCAAAAATCGCTATCCACTCCCACGAATCGACGATCTATTTGACCAGCTCCAAGGATCTAGTTACTTTTCTAAGATAGATCTACGGTCCGGGTACCATCAACTCAAGGTCCGGGAAGAGGATATTCCTAAAACCGCTTTCCGAACTCGTTACGGACAGTATGAATTTGTCGTAATGCCCTTCGGTCTAACGAATGCCCCTACCGCATTTATGGACCTGATGAACCGAATCTGTCGGCCATTCCTCGACAACTTTGTTATCGTCTTCATTGACGACATCCTAGTCTATTCCCGAAGCGAAGAAGAGCATGGCCAACATCTCCGACAAATCCTAGAAACCCTGCGAACGGAAAAGCTATACGCAAAACTCTCCAAGTGTGAGTTCTGGCTCCGTAGCGTGAACTTCCTAGGTCATGTTGTTAGTCAAGAAGGAATTCATGTGGATCCTTCCAAGGTCAAAGTCGTCGAAGGATGGGCAGTCCCGACAACACCCACAAAAATTCGTCAATTCTTAGGCCTAGCAGGCTACTATAGGAGGTTCATTCAAAACTTCTCTAAGATCGCCAAGCCACTTACCTCGCTTACACAAAAGGGCGTACCATTCAAATGGACGGACAAACAAGAAGTTGCATTCCGAACCCTGAAGCAAATGCTCTGCAGTGCCCCGGTACTATCTCTACCAGAGGGAACGGAAGATTTCGTGGTCTACTGTGACGCGTCAAATCAGGGTTTAGGTTGCGTTCTCATGCAGCATGGAAGAGTGATAGCTTACGCATCCCGCCAACTGAAGACACACGAAGTGAATTATACAACCCATGATCTGGAATTGGGAGCGGTGGTCTTTGCTCTAAAAATTTGGAGGCATTACCTTTATGGTACGAAGTGCACCATCTTCACGGACCACAAAAGTCTCCAGCACATCTTGAATCAGAAAGAGCTGAATATGAGACAATGAAGATGGGTTGAACTATTAAACGATTATGAGTGTGAAATCAAGTACCACCCAGGCAAGGCCAACGTGGTGGCTGATGCCTTGAGCCGGAAGGAGTACTCTAATCGTCGTGCAAAAACTCTCTCAATAACCATCCAATCTCACCTAACCACTCAGATTGGGGTAGCCCAGTCAGAGGCCATGAAGACGAAAAACAGAGCAAGCGAAGCATTACGCGGGATGGAGAAGAATCTAGAGGTAAAGGAGAACGGAGTATACTATTTCATGAACCGTATTTGGGTCCCTAAACTCGGAGGATTTAGGGAGGTAGTCATGAATGAAGCTCACAAGACGCGATACTCCATCCATCCCGGTTCGGACAAGATGTATTTGGATATTAAACAACATTATTGGTGGCCTAACATGAAGGCAGAAATTGCCACCTATGTCAGTAAATGCCTTACTTGTGCCAAAGTAAAGGTGGAGTACCAGAAGCCCTCGGGGTTATTACAACAACCGGTGATCCCTGAGTGGAAATGGGAAGGGATTTCCGTGGATTTTGTGACCAAGCTTCCCAAGACGTTAGATGGATTAGACACCATATGGGTAATAGTTGATCGACTGACGAAATCTGCCCATTTCCTGCCAATAAAAGAATCCTACAAGATGGAGAGACTGACGCGTTTATACATTCGAGAAATTGTGAGACTTCATGGAATACCAGTGTCTATCATCTCAGATAGAGACAGTAGATTCACTTCACGTTTTTGGCAATCACTTCAGAAAGCACTCGGAACCCATCTCGACATGAGCACCGCTTATCACCCACAAACGGACGGTCAAAGCGAACGAACCATTCAGACGCTCGAAGACATGCTTCGCGCATGTGTGATAGACTTTGGGAAGTATTGGGACATCCACTTACCCTTAGTTGAATTCTCTTATAACAACAGTTACCATTCGAGCATCAAGGTCGCTCCTTTCGAAGCACTATATGGACGTAAGTGTAGATCACCGTTGTGTTGGGCTGAGGTGGGCGACACCCAGCTAGCAAAGACACTAGCATCGGACAAGGCGCTAACGGGACCGGAGATCATTCGTGAAACCACGGAAAAGATAGTTCAAATCAGAGCTCGATTGCAAGCATCGCGCGACCGAAAGAAGAGCTACGCCAATAAACGGCGAAAGCCCTTAGAGTTTCAGGTCGGGGATCGAGTTCTGTTAAAAGTTTCACCTTGGAAAGGGGTCATTCTTTTCGGAAAACGGGGAAAACTGAACCCACGATACATTGGACCTTTTGAGATCGTTGCCCAAATAGGTCCAGTGGCGTACAAACTGCAGCTACCCGTGGAGCTAAACAGTGTACACCCCGTGTTCCATGTCTCCAATCTAAAGAAGTTCCTATCAGATGAAACACTCATCATTCCCCTTGACGAGATTGAAATCAACGAGAATCTCCTGTTTGTTGAAGAACCAGTCGAAATCATGGACAGGGAGGTGAAGCGTACTAAGCAAAGTCGCATCCCGATCGTGAAAGTACGGTGGAATGCGAAGCGTGGGCCAGAATTTACGTGGGAACGCGAAGACCAAATGAAGCAAAAGTACCCTCATCTATTCTAGCATTCTCAAATCTAGCTTTCAAAAAGAATTTCGGAACGAAATTCCCTCTAACGGGGGGATGATGTCACAACTAGAAATTTTTGTGCCTTGTAAACTACAACAACTAAGTCAAATTGTGAATCAAAGACATAAGAGCATGTATGATGCATACTCTATGACGACAAAATCTCAAACAAACATCCCATGCAAGCATTTCAAGTAGTCAATAAGCAATTGGAAACCCTAGGAGTTCTTGTTTAAGTCCATTTTGGACTAGGAATTTCTTATTAGGCCCAATGGACCAATAAGCTTCCAATTTGACCATCTTGGGCTTAGAACTCTTGAATGGGCTCTAATTGGACCCACTTCCATTTATTTCAATATTTTGGGCCATATTGGGCCTAGAATGAAATAAGTTAATTATATGAACCATTTTGGGCCATAACTAACCTAATGTAGCCCTAATAGGTCATAAGAATCATATTTATGGTTAATTGGATCAAACATCACTTTACATAACCATGAAAAAGGCTTAAGCATACAAGGCCCAAATTCTTTTCTCTCCCTCTCTAATTCTTGGCCCAAGCCCAAGTAAAAAGGGAGAGTTGACTTCTCATGGCCACCTCATTTTTACATTATGGTCTTCCATGCATCTTATCCCATGTTTCCATGCATACATCACTTCAAGATCTCTCTCTTTCCCTCTCTCTTGCTCTCGGCCGATTCCAAGCACACACACACACAATTCTCTCATAAATCTCTCAAGAAAACTCTCTCATATTTCCTCTATATTTTCAAGATCTAAGAAGTGTTCAAGGGGATTCTTACATAAAATCATCATCTAAGGTAAGATGTTGCTTAGATCCATAAACTAGTTATTTCATTCCATTCAAGAATCACCTCTTAACCCATTCAAACTTATGATTTAGCACCTTAGAAGCATCTAAGTTCGAGATCTTCCAAGCAGGGTTGCTAAGGCCGAATTTTCTTCTCATTTTCCTTCCAAAAACCGAAACCATACCAAAGGTGAGCTTCATACCCCCTCTTTTTTGGTTTTTATAAGTTTTCTGGGGGAGAATACAAGAAAATGTGTAGATCTATGAGTAAATGTATGCCTTGTGTGATTTTTATGCTTATATGTATGATCTTATGTGATTGTGATGTTTATACTAGCCAAATGGAACCTAAAAATCGAGATCTACTATATGAAGAATGAAATAAGTATAACTTATACCATTTCACCCTAATCAAGTCTAGAAAAATAATCTAGTTGGTTAATATGAACATTTTTGGACTTAAAACCCATTTTTGGGCTCAAAATGCTAAAAATACAAAACTAAGGGGCCCAAAACGACAAAATAGAGATTCTGATGGCTGAGATGAGTCTAAACAGTTTCTAATATGTATTTTCTAAATATCAACACTTTTGAAGGGTTAAAAATGTGAATTTTAAACATAATGGGCCAAAATGGGCTTTTCGGCCCAATAAAGCCCCAAATTGTGAAAATTTTGAATTAGAGGGGCTGAAACTGCACATTTCTGTAAAACAGGGGATTACTTGTGTACTAAAACCATTTCAAGGTCCAAAATGCTTTTCAACTTAAAAAGGGACCAAAGATGCAAAAAATTTCCATCTCGGGCGAAAATTGTAAAAGTTGCGAAAATGGAGGTTTCAACCGATAAAATTTCATTTTTGAAGGACTGAAGCTGTTTATTAAGTAAATTGTGCTAAAAAAATGTCTTTCCAATAAGTTTTGATACTAAAGTGTCAAGAAAAATAGTTTAAGGACTAAACTGGAAATTCTTTTATACACAAAGAGTTAAAAGTGTAAATTTTATCCAAGAAAGGGCTTAAAAATATAAACTCTAATTCTTAAAACAACAAATCCCTTTAGATAAAAACACGAGTACTACGTCTACCGGCGAAACGTAATAATAAATACACTTTCAACACCAATATCGTTTCCAAACGAATTGATTCGGTCTCGAATCAATAACGAATCAAAAATCAATAAACAATGATACTTCAATACACACGCGGAAAATTCACGAGAAGTCAATACACCATCTTTGGGCTCGAAAGTTTCAAATCGTGCTTGTTTGGCCTAGCTAGCCCAATGATATGATCTTTAGGCCCGAAGGGAACGCGCTTACATGTTATTGGGCCTTATATGACCTAGTTCCGTGTAAAAGGACTTTCAATAGCTTTATTGTGCTGTTGGGCCCCAAGGGTCCTTTGGTACTGCTAGCAAAGTCAAGAAGTCAAATGCGAGTCCGGCCAAGGGCTTCGCACCCTCTTTTCTCCTCGGTTGTGGGGCTATGAGAAGTCAGGGTGGTTGGATTAAGTGAGTAGTACGGACGACGCCTAAGGGATCATTTGTATAGTTGTAAACTAGTCATTTTCATTAATGCATGATTATAACGACTCACAACCCGTAATTAATCCAATGTCACCTGGAATTATCGAAAACAACGTCGTATCAGAATAATACTAACTCAGCCACGTAATTTAATGTATTGGGAAAACATCGGGTTTTCCTGGGAAATTCAACGCTCTTAACTATGTGATATATACAAAGTTTAACAATTATTCACATTCACAATAATCAACAAGCATACTTACGGATCTTCACACTTTTTCTTATATACAACATTTCTTTTTAGAAAATATCGGATTTTCTGTGGTTTTCAACATTATACAAATCATTTCTTTTCAAACCTTACTTATGAACTCACCAACATTTCATATGTTGACGTTTTTCCAAAATACTTGTATTCTCAGATAACAGGTAAATCGAAGGAAAAATGTACCCAGTGATGTCATGTTGTTTGTTTAATTAGCATCGAACAATTTACGTTTTGGAAATGTAATGTTTTGAAACAATGTACTAAATGTAAACAATACCGGTTGTAATATTTCAATGCATGGTGATGAATGATGTTATGTTTCATGTATATTCATTGTGATGGTATTCAATTGAGTCACAATAGCCCTCGGACGTTTCCGCCGTCTGGTTTGGGGGTGTGACAGAAAGTGTATGTTTAGTGTACGCATCCGGGTTCCTTATTCTGGTGATGTGACCTAGTACGTCGAGCGTACTAGTGGTACACTTAGTGTACTCGATCAGGGGCTAAATGGGCTTTTGATCTTTGGCTGCTTTTATACTCCAGGGTTTCTTGCTCTTTTTGGGCCACAAGTCTTTTCTGAGTTGGGCCATTGTTAGGCCTTGGGCCTTTATGAATTTGGGCCCATATTGGGTCTTTAGTGTCTTTTGTACTTTGGGCTAGTTGGGTTTGGACCGTGATATATTAGGCCCAATAAGGGAAGGGTAAAACGGTCTTTTACCCTTTTGAGTCGAGATTAAGGATTTGGACTCTTATATTAGGTTAATGACCTAATTGCTAATTAGGGTTCTATTATTTGTGATTTAGTGTGGGGATCTTACGATTCATTAGCCGATTGTGATTTGTTTATCTTAGGAATGAGGTGAGTTCCTTCATCGTACTCGTGGGTCGAAGGCACCAATGTCATCCCACTGGATTATGTTCGTAGGATGATAGTTGTCTTCGTGACAATTTCATGTTATACATGTATATGTTTGTTGTCTTTGTGACTCTTGCTGATATGATTGTATGGTAGCTGTAAGGGTGAAATAGACCCGATACCAGTTGGAAGAGACCGAAGGGGGTGGAATATACCCAGTACTGGTTGAAAGAGACCGAAGGGGGTGAAATAGACTCAGCACCGATTGAAAGAGACCGAAGGGGGTGAAATATACCCAATACTGGTTGAAAGAGAGTAAAGTGGTGAAATAGACTCAGTTTATGTTTTGACTGTCCTGTATGTATGGTATGGGGTATTTTGAGAAAATCCACTAAGCTTTGTGTTTATAGTTTATGTTATGGTTTCAGGTACTTCCAACTCAAAAGGGAAGGGCCCGGCATGATCGCACCGCATCCGCCCATGTTTTTCGCATTTTGGGATTTTGGGATTTTGTACTCTAATGTTCTTTCGACTATGATACACTTTTGTTTGTTTTGATATGACTATTAAATGCTTTGGAAAGAATTAAAAACAAAAAATTTTATCTGGAATTTTTGGGATGTTACAAGAACCGACCATCTTATCCTCCTAATCTTCCCTATCTGCAAAACCTTAGACTAGACCTTCAGCATCTGCTAAACCTTTAAGTTTAGCCATGAATATAGCTCTGTGATCCCTTATATCTAGAAGCCACATGAATAGAGGAAGGGTGAAGAACATGTCTACTATTTTCCAGACGTGATGGAGAAAATCGGGTGAGGAATAGATCCAAACTAAGGGGATCAACCTTGGTCACCTGTTTTCTTCGTAAAGGGATTGTTGTTGTCGGCTACCTTATATTTGTCGCACCAACACGTGCACACACAAATAAGACGATTTAGGGTTTTGTACCACTCGATTTAGGTTTGTTTCAAGTGTAGCAGCAGAAGAAGGCGGCGACATTGATTTGAGAGGGAGATGTATCATTGGAAAGTCAAAGAACTAAAGAATGATACACATTATACGGGTCTCACTCGGGAGCTTCGGCGACGATGATCCAGTGACCCATCTCTCTAGCTCTTTTGAAGATGAACTGATAAAGGATGAAGGATTTAGGTTGGTTATGGTGTTAGAGTTTCGGTTCAAAAAATAGAGAAGAGCGAAAGGCAAGGCAAAAGGGTAAATTGTGGGGATCCACAAGTGAATGATAAATGATAAAGGGGGAAGGGTTTTCTTTTCTTTTTTTTTTTAAATAATTAATAAGTAAATAGTTCAAAAATAAATGCGCAAGGGTAAAATAGATTTTTTAGTTTGGTAAACAATTATAGAAAAAAAAATGTGCATGGTTTTACGATATAAGGGATAGTCCAAATTAATTTTAGGTTTTACGATATAAGGGATAGTCCAAATTAATTGTAAAAAATATGGACTAAACGTACGTTTTAGCGACTGAACACGGGATTATTCATGTAATTACTCTATTTTATATACATTAAATGAGAAACAAATGAAAATATAAATAGAAATATACCGGATCTTTAGTTTATAAACGTAAAATAGAAAAAAAAAATTAATACGTCATAGTTATAAAAATAACCAAATATTATATAATTTTTATAAATTTATATTTCATAAATAAAATATCATAAAATATATATAATAAAATAATTAACTGGTAAATAAATTAAAATTATTTATAATTAAAATATAATTACGTTATAAAATGAAATATGATTAAAAAACAAGACGGTTAAATATACTAAACGTTAAAATATATTAACCACTCACCGGTCGAATATAACAAATAATAATAATATATAAAATAAGCTAATAAGTTAGGAACATAATAAAACAAATACTAACTCACTAAAAATAATCTAAGCTTTAAGAGTTTACTCACTTTGAACTGTTAAAAAATAAAAACCCAAATCCAATAATTCTTGAGCAAACCAAAGTCGTCGGTCGTTGGAGAAGGAAGGATCATTAACATTCAAAAGAAACGTTGTATAACGTTACAAAAACAACAATCACAATATAATCACATAAACACAAACCAAATCATATAAAACCTTTTAACATATCACAACATCAACACAAAGTACATTACCCAAATAGAATCTGCGCACTCGAAGGCGTCAAATTCCCCAACCCATCCGGTGCCTCAACCACTTCCCATTCCACCAAAAACCCCGGACTTTTCTCTTTTCCATTCCCAATCAAAATCCGACCCACCGCAACATGAAGATTCCTCCCCACAACATAAATAAAACTACCATAACAATTTACCGAAAACGGCTTACATATTTTATCCGGTAATGGAGGCCCATCAACCGATTTCCAAGTGTCCGAATTCATATCATAAACTTTTAATTTTGTCCTCTCATGCTCTGTCACCACAAACAAATGCCCATATATCACAACACTCGACCCTGTCCACCCTTCTCGAAGCCCATCCGCCATATTTTCCCAATTATCAGTTTTCGGGTCGTAAATTTGTCCACGTGGGACCACATAAAAAGGCCAAAACCACCCTTCGGTCACCAAAAGCTTCCCATTAAGAACCGCAGCATCATAAACCGCCATATTTGTACGCATATTTGCAATCGGATGCCAAATCCCGTTTTTCGGGTCCATAACTTCGCCCGAATTGAGCTCGAAAAGATCCGTACTATTTCCCCCCGCCACGTAGATCTTCTCGTTTATCACCCCGGATGCAAAAAAAGATCTTGCGGTGATCATTTTTTTCATTATAGTCCAATGATTCTTCTTAATGTCGAATTTCATCACTACATTTAGGGGGCAATCCGCGTCAAAAATGATACCTCCACATACGAAAAGAGACCCGTTTGAGGGAAATGAAACGCATCGAAGGCCATGTGGACAAACTTTATCGACACAAGGCATTGGTGGAATTGTGTGCCATGAAAAATGGGTAAGATCAAGGACATGCCATTGAATCTTTCCTGTACATTTATGAAATGAGAAGACAAATAACCATGGATCTTGAAAACCCATTTCGTTTCTTTTGCTAAAGAATCGTTCTTTGTTGCAGAATAATTGATACCACCGCTTGCAAACTGCCCTGGTGGCTGGATGGGTGGTGACTGGTAGCCGGAGTAGACAAGTTAAAGCAATATCATCAGGAAGACCAGGGATTAAGGGATCACCTTGAAGATTCAGTTCTGATTCCAACAAAGGATCGAGTAGACGAGATTGAATTGATGCTAATTTGAATTTAGGAGATAATGTCATCTGGGAATCGCCTAATTTCTGTACTGGGACTTGCTGTGATGAAACGCGAACTCTTTGCATCTTTGCGAAATTCAAGAACCCTAAAGCTGAATCCGAATTCAAGAACTTGAAAGAAGGAAAAGGTGCAAACCCCAATTCGAATTGATTTGCTTAATTTGAAAGGAGATAACAAATACGACAGAATTGGAGTCGAATTGCGAAGAGCCCTTTTTTGACAATTGAGTTCACATGTCATGTGATTGTCTTCAATCGCACCGAATACGACCAAACACAACATAAAAACAAAACCCCATCTCGAGAAATCAATCTCAAAGTCAGTTTTTGCTGCAGGAAAAACACAGAATTAGAATTTTTTATCTTATCTCCCCGAAAAGATAACTCCCCCCTTTCACTTTTTTTCCACAAGATTTAAATCAGTAATCAATGACAAACAACAAATTTCTAAAATACCCAGTTCAAGAATCAACGACAAGTTACGCTTTATGATCTGGGTACAGTTCTAATTCGAATAAGATTCTGCGTATGAAGTGTAAAAGACAGAGAAGATGATGAAATCAATAAAGAAAACACCAAGAACATGAACTTACAGATAATAACAAAGGAATAGATTAAAGATGAAGACAGATTGCAACTTCAGCTTGAAGATTGATTGATAACTGTTGTTTGTTCGTCTTTAAGTTTGTGGTGAACTGGTGATGATGGTGGAAATATTATAATTGTTTTGGTGGGCTGAAACCCTCATATTCTTGTAAGAAAAGTATATGTGGCAAACATGGGTTCATATCCTTGATGGCCAATAATTCCCACGCGCAACAGAAGAACGTGGACAGAAGGGAAACTTCACTCTCGAAAGAGGCGAGTCGCAACTCTCAAATCAAACCCACCCGTGCACGCTACTGCGATGGCTGAACTCAGAAAGGAGGTCAGATTATGAATGAGTAGGCTTGCACAGGCTAATTATGGCCATAAATTGCATCAATTTGTTGGCAGGTTTTAATTAAGTGCAAATGTTTTAAAATTTTATATTTTTTTGTCAATTTAAAAAAAAAAAGTTATTATGCTAACTTTAAAAATCAAAAACACTAGTATTTTGGACTTTTTCTATTTAATTAAAGGAAAACAGAATTTTAAAAGGTAATGAAATATTATTTTAATATATAGATTAATTTTTTTTTTACAATTTTTATTAAACTCGTATTTATGGTTTATAAAATTCTATTTTGACCCGTTTAAAAAAAGAATAAACTGCATGAATGGTCCTTGTAGTTAGCTGAAAATTGTCATCCAAAAAAGTTTGGAGCAGCACCACAAGTCCAAAGTTTTCATTTTGTTGCGAGTTTTGTCTAATTTGTTTCAATTTTTTTATAATGACGATTTTGTCCTTAATATTTTTATTTTTTTTATTTTTTTAATTACTTTAATGTTTTTTTTATTAAAAGAAAAATAAAAAATAAAATCAACCCTCCCTCTCTCTCTCTCTCTCTCTCTCTCTCTCTCTCTCTCTCTCTCTCTCTCTCTCTCTCTCTCTCTCTCTCTCTCTCTCTCTCTCTCTCGTTGTCGGAGCACCACCAATTTCGGCGGAATCTTCAACATCGGAGCACCACAGTGGATGCCACCCATTTAGCCGCTGCCCTTTGTCTTGTTGATTTTCGCCATATAGGTTCATCCGACTAGTCTTCTATGTCAGTGGGAGGGAGAGAGAGAGAGAGAGAGAGAGAGAGAGAGAGAGAGAGATATAGATAGATAGATAGATAGATAGATAGATAGAGAATGGGATCTGGGTAAGGACTGAGAAACCATTGATGGACGACCACCGTGTGCAAACCCTTGCTCCAGTTATGTAAAATACCACCACCACCTAGCAACTCAAATCCACCGATGCTTCAATCTGCAGCTCGAAGAAGGGAGGTCCGACGCCGTTTTCCTCAACAAACCATAGCTCGACGTCGTCTTCGTTTCTCTATTTCTTTGTCATTTTGTCGTTCAACAGCAAACCCTAGCTCGTCGTCGACGTCGTCATCTTTGTCTTCATCATTCCAGTTACAAACAAATATGTTCATCATGTATGGATCTGGATCTACTCGTCATGTCTGCTTCTCTCTCAACCATCGGCTCAGATCAAAATGGGGTGAGGTGAACGACGTTTACAGGTTCAAGTTTACAGGCGACGATGTTTACAGATCTGGACGGAGGCGATATTTACATCTCATACCAAATTGGGGTGAGGTTTGGGACGATGACACTTTAAAGACGACTATACCCTTTGTCCAAAATGACGAAGACAATGGTGTTCCATGGCAGGTGGCGGTGGAGCTTTGGGGAGAGAAGCATGATGTCGTTGTCCGACAGTCGATGGTTGTCTGGTTAAGGTGGTTTCCCGATGAATAGTAAAAAGAGGGAGAGAGATAAAGTCTCCAGTAAGGAAAATGGGTGGGGTTTGGGTGGGTTATTAGGAATAGAGTTTTTATATTTATTTGAGTGAAAGTAAAAAAAAAAAAAATAGAAAAACAAATAGATTAATGAGTATTTAGTGCAGGTGTGTTTTTATCTTGAGAGAGAGAGAGGATTATCATTTTCTATTTTTTCTATTATAAAAAATAAAATATAAAAGGAAAATTTTCTTTTTTGTTTTTCTTTAATCAGAACAATTTTGTAAATAATAAAAAATTTTGAAAAAGAAAAAAGTAAGGGCAAATTCGTCATTAAGAAAAAGTTTATAGCAAATTGGACCAAACTCACAACAAAATGAAAAGTTTTGACCCCTAGTGCTAGTCTAAACATTTTTGGACCAAAGTGGCAATTTTCGACAAACCACAGGACCATTTGTGCAGTTTAGTCTTTAAAAAAATATTTTTTGTTGGTTTACCTGTTTAAAAAATAATATTAAATTCATATCTAATACTAAGTTATAACACGTGGGCATGATGGATTAGAAATTAATTTTTTTTAATTAAATTGTATCTTATTTATTTAAAATTAATAATTGATAATAACATCTTTACTAATTAAAGTGTATATGTTTTGCAGTAATATGATAATGACATAACTATTGGTTGAAATTACGAACCGACAATGGTTTGAATATGCAATTGGCATTTTGTATTTGTAGATATGCAAAAAAAAAATATAATTTTATGAAATAAATATAAATTTAACAAAAAACAAATATTGAAATTTATATAAATAATAAAGTTATACGATGTTTTTTATAAATTTCTAAAAACTTCTTTATACATAACATTAGATGTTACCATCCATATCTAAAATCAAAAATTTTAATCATTGTCTACTTAGAACTCTGGATAAAATAACACACAATTGACCATGTGTAAAAACATGATCCTTGAGAAACAAGCCAACCTTCGATAAAGATTGTCATTGGCTCTTATTAATTGTCATTATAAAACACACAGTCAATGGAAATTTTCTTCTTTGGAATTTGAACAGGATCTTGTCTTCAAAAGGAGTTAAAGACATTCTTAGAATAAAAGTTTGGTTTCCAATATTACTTCCAGATAATATAACTTCCTCAATAACACGTTTGCCCATAGATTTAACATGTAGTCTAGTCCCATTATACAAGCCATTTTTCTAATCAATGTTTCTCAATAACATAACTGGAACACCAACTTTTAAAATAAGCTTATGGTTTGGTAGACCTGGGACTTTAAGACCATTTAAAAGATCAGGTGAGTATAAATTTGCATTAAACTCATCATGAACAAACTCGAATCGGCATAGGCTATCTGAACTTAAGTATTCTTTTTGTTCTCCTAGAAATAATGACAGTAAACGATCGTTTATTTCTTGGACAACTTCATTCTTGGGAGCAAGTATTGCTCTTTTTTGAAAATAATCAGCAATGTTGAAGTTTTCCAGTATAGAAGGATATATAAAACTGATTATTGAACCTATAGGATCATGTGGATTAGTAATAACAATATCTTGTGGAATATCAACAATCGCTTCACCGTTATTCGGACCACAAACATTACCTTCTCCTATGTTCAAAAGCCAAGTTGCAAAATCCCTTATTTGTTCAATAGCAGATGGACCGCTTCCAACAGTTAACCTCATGTTTTTTTTTAATTTATGCACTTTGCATTGTTTACATAAATAAGAACAACTTAAAGAAGCATTAACAATGTTTTCTCTACTGCCACCTGGAACAACAGGTAGAATTTGTCTGAAATCACCTCCAAAAACAATCATTTTCCCTCCAAATGGAATATTTGAATTCGTAGGATAGATACACTTTAATATATCCTTCAGAGTTCGATCTAAAGCTTCAAATGAATGTTTGTCTACCATGGGTGCTTCATCCCAAATGATCAATGAGGTTTTTCTTACTAAATTGGCAAGATCACTTTTTGGATTTATTCTACAAAAAGAATCCTCAGTAAGATTTATGGGAATTATAAATCGAGAGTGTGTTGTCCTGCCTCCAGTCAATAATAATGAAGCTATCCCACTTGAAGAAACATTTAAAACAATCAGACCTTGAGCTCTAATTGCTATAGAAATTGTCTTCCAAAGAAATGGCTTACCTATTCCACCATAACCATAAACAAAGAATACACCTCCCTTATTATGTTTAACTGCATTCATGATATTAAGAAAAATGTCTCGTTGCTCATTTGTTAATGCAACAATCAGCCGATCAAACTCGTTCTTTAAATTTGGTATGTTATAATCTAGCTCCTCAGTAATAAGACGATTGTTTGAAGATGAAACATAATCAACATCTGGGTAAGGCATCTTTCCATAATTACACCAGCACCTGAACGCTTACTCTTACTGCTCTTCTCAGGTTCACCTCTTTTATTAGGATTGCCTGCCTTGAGGTTATTGTATGGAGTCATTTGTTTATCATAGAGCAAGTCCCCCTCAGTCACTGCCATAGTTAACCCAGTATCAACCCTCTCTTCCAGATCCTCCCTTCTTTGTTTGGGCCTAATCACTCTCATCGGGAGTTATCTCCTTGACTACACCTCCTCGGCTTTGTTTTAAGACTAGAATTGTTACGGAGTAAAATTTGTTCTATCCCAAACAACGCCAAGTTTTTAAGTTGATCTTCGTTTAGTGATAAACCCATACGTAAAATAATATATTAATTAGAATGTATAAAAAAAAAAATTGATTGGGACGTAAAATATAATTGAATTTATACTGAAATTTTATATGATACTCGTTTAATAATAATGAGATAAATTTAGATTACCTGGAGACTTTAATCTCTGTTGTTGATTGTAAAGAATTCCATCTGACATGTATTCCCAGGTGTTTTGCCAAACAATCTTTGGTTTACAGAAACTGTTGGACAATAGCATCGTAGCAAATAAAATGTAACATCCCGAAATTCAGGTATAATTATTTAACCCTTCTTCCTTTCCAAGTTGTCAAGTTTAACCCCTAAAGGAAAAATTGTGACATTGAGTACACTGGGGGTACTGAAGAGTACGCTGCTCGTACTCATGCGCTTACAATGGACGTGGACCTAGTTGGTTACGTTGTGCGTAACCGGCCCAGATGCAAACCCTAAATTGTGGCGTGTGCACTATAAAAGGAATGTTATGGCCTTATCCTTAGCCACCATTTCAGAGAGTGAAACCCTAAGAGAGAACTACCCTTCGTTCTTAGCTTGTGTGTGTGCTCTTAAGCTTGAAAGCGACATTTCAAGGTGGTGAAGGAGAAGAGGAGGCCATTATAGGAGCTAGAAGTTGGTGGACAAGAGTAAATCCGAGTTCTACAGAGGTTGGAGCTTCTTTTAGAGGTAAAAAGCTCAAAGCTTTCCTTGTCATTTTTTATTTATGCTTCTTGGACAAAATTTTAGGGTTTTTGGTCCCAAGGTGGAGACTTTATGAGATAATGCTCTCCATAAGCCTAGATCTACCATATTTCAGAGTAATATGAGTTGTAGGTTCATAAAAAATCCAATCTTGGACGTGAATATTAAGTCATGCATGAGATTTGGCTTAATGAGGAAAGAGGAAAGGTGTTTGGAGTGTTTGGTGACCTTTATGGCCATGCAAAGGCTTAAAGGTTTCAACTTTATGATTAAGTGACCTTAGAAAAGTCAGATCTAGAGTTTGAGTATATGTCTTAACCATTTAAGACCAAAAATACATGAATGCATGAAACTGAGACTTACACTGGGCGTAAATCTCAATACGCGCAGCGTAAGGGTCTGAGACCCCGATTCTAGATCGCCAGAGTACGCCCCACGTACAAGAGCTGGTACGTGCCGCGTACTGCCCCTGTTGACTTTTGTTGACTTTTAGGGTTTTAGTCAACATTTGGACTTTTAGGGTAAATGAGGGGTAAAATGGTATTTTACCCTTCTGTGGGATTGTAGAAA
Source organism: Lactuca sativa (assembly GCF_002870075.4). Classification (NCBI taxonomy): domain Eukaryota; kingdom Viridiplantae; phylum Streptophyta; class Magnoliopsida; order Asterales; family Asteraceae; genus Lactuca; species Lactuca sativa. The sequence goes on from NC_056623.2 coordinate 200,104,525, forward strand.
GGAATTTAATCTAGCCTTTGAGAGCCATTATTTATTTGAGGATATTGTGTATGTGATTAGGCGGGGGCTAGATCAGTATATTTCTGTGCGAGATTATCTGAATTACCCGAGGTGAGTCTTCTCATTATATGTCACACCCCCAAACCAAGGATGGCGGAAACGTCCGGGGGTGGAGGACTTCATGTAGAGTATCACAACAACGAGTATAATAGTGCTCAAAGTAAATACAACCATCATAAATATAATTGAAAAAGTTACACCAAAGTATATGTTTACATGATTCAAATCAATTACATTATGATACAAAGTGAACTGTTCGACGATTTATCGTCCCATCCTCAAAACGTGGTTGATTTCCTGTTTCACTGAATTCCTGAGATTACAAGTAATTTTGAAAAGTGTCAACACAAAGGTTGGTGAGTTCATAAGCTTTTGACAGTAAGAGTTTGAAAATCGATCTTTGTAAAGAGATGTATGTTACCAAGAAAATCCAATATTTTCCTTACAAAAGTTATGTAGTCCTAAATACCAGTACCGAAAATGAACAAATATTTGTCATACTTAAAATATAAAAGTGGTTTTAAATTGGCATAAAACCCTTTCTGATGTGAGAAAAATTCTGTAATGAATGATGTGTAGTCTTAAATACCAAGACCAAAAGTATACAATAAAGTATGTAATTGTTGATGTAAAAAGTGATTTTAAATCGACATAAAACCCCTTTTGATATGAAGGCGTACAAGTATTTTTCCATACTTAAAGTAATTTTAGTGAGCTAAATAGACATAACTCGCTAATTTAAAGTTAGAACCCGTAAACCTTATGATTGTTAATACCACATGTGAGCTATCATAACCATACTTGACATAGACGGCCTCGTAATACGACGTTCTTCAAGCGTCGCCGTTAAATGACACTTGTCACCACAGACCTGCCGGTCTAGCTGTTGCAAGCAGCTCTGGTGTGGGTTTGTCAAACCCAATATAGATCTATACACAACTATCACGTTCTCCCTACAAGAGACTCTGGTTACAATTTACAGGACTTTTTGACTTTGTTACTTTGGAAGTAATCCGAAGGGAATGACTCACAAATTTATTCATTAACAGATTTACGTGAACTAAACTGAAAACCTTTGGTAAATAAGTTTGAGAAGTAAATGATACATAAACTATACCTATTATAGTTTATCCAAAACGTTTGTAATGTATAAGAATTCTTTTATGAAAATGCCTTAATGCTATGAATCCATAAACTATGCTCATTATAGCTTAATATACATGTTCTAAATAAATGAATAATCTTATCATGAATGACTATGTTTCATTTTATGATGATAAACTAACAAGGAAACACATTCAATATTTAGAACTTATCGTTATACACTTTGCTCAACATAATAGAAAGTGTTATGAAAGTTATAAGCTGTTAACAAATTTTCAACCTTTCTACACTGTTTTTGAAAAGTCATAGAAAAATCATACGAAGTCGAAAACTAGATCCGTAAATTCTGAGAGTTCCTAAAATGAGTCTAGTTTACTCATAATTTTTATCATGATTTTTAATGATCTCCAACTTGGGTGAAAAAGTCCATAATCACAGACTGGTCCGGATTGGTGTTTGAAATGATAGGCAGTTTTGTAAAAATCACCATAAATTGTAGAAAAATCGTATGGAGATGTGCAAGTAGTCATTTTAAAGCTAAGAACTGGAACTACTTACACCTAAAACATTTTTGAAAACTAAAATTTTTAAGTTGTCCAAAACAGTCCGTGAATGGAGTTGAACTTTTCTGATGAAGGCTGTTAGAAAAGTGTAGTTATGTTCTTGGTGTTTTAACTTGTATCCCCCCCCCCCCTAAAAACTTGAGAAAACATGAAAATATAGGAGTATGAACTCACCTTGAGTGATTTCAGTAGGTAAGTGTTGAAGAAGAGAAGTGTTCAACCCAAGAACACTTGAAGAATCACTTGAAGATTCGAAGATCTAACAAGAATGTGATGATGTTTGTGTAAGCAATCTTTGATTTTGAGTAGGAGGATGTGTAATAATCGTAAGAAAGATGATGATACTTACTAATTGTAGGAGAAGAGTCTTGGAGTATGCCTTGAAATTCTCGAATTAGAGAGAAAAAGATGAGAGAGTTTGGAGTGTGATTCTTGGTAAAAATGAGAGAATGATTAAAGTGTGAGGAGAGAGGATGGATGTTCCAGCCCTAAGAACGTGGGAATAGTTGAAAATAGTGAGAAAGGACCTATGAAGTGACTAGGGATGGGCTGGTGGTGAATAGTGACATGGAGTGGGTATGGGAGTGGTTGCTTGTGTCATAGAAATAAGTAAAGTCAACACTCTACCTTTGTACTTCACCCACTCTCTTTTGGATAAGGTTTTATCCTTAAAAATGTGATTAATTAATAGTTAAGGGTCCTTATATGTTAAAATAAAGTTTTTGGTGAAAATCCCATGTTAAAACAATTAAAAACGGACCTAAAATGCAAATTTAGTCGAAAACCGGGAGAAAAAGGCTTCCCAGCGAGACCTCTCGGTCCTAGGCCGAGGTTCGGTCAGGCTGGTGCCGAGCCGGAAGCGAATGCGAGCCAGAAGAAGAAGGCGAAGGCGAGGCTTAGTCCGAGGGCTCGGTCCGAAGGTCAGAAGCGAGGGTTCGGCAGGCCATCAGAAAAGAAGGTTCGGTAGCCATTAGAAAAGAAGAGGTCAGATCCGAAAGGTGCCGAACGTTCGGGTTCGGTTGAGGCATGCGAGGTTCGGGCCCGAGAGGACCTTTCGGGTTCGGTTCAGCAGCCTTCGGCTCAGAAGGGTTCGGTTCCTAAGAGGGGTTTCGGTTCCTAAGAGGGGTTTCGGCTCCTTAAGTCCGTTTTTCGCGTAGACTTCCGTTTTTGGGCTGTTTTCGCCAAATTTGAGGGTCGGAATGCCCCGAGTGATTATAGAAAGTTGGGAGAGATTTTGAGAGAGATTTGAGAGAGATTCCACATACTCAGAGAGATTTGGGAGAGATTTGACATACTTGGAGAGATTTCACATACAGAGAGATACTTGGGAGAGATTTCATATTCTTAGAGAGATTTGGGAGAGATTTGACATTCTTGGAGAGATTTCTCATACAAAGAGATATGTGGGAGAGATTTCACATTCTTAGAGAGATTTGGGAGAGATTTGACATACTTGGAGAGATTTCACATACAGAGAGATATTTGGGAGAGATTTCATATTCTTAGAGAGATTTGGGAGAGATTTGACATTCTTGGAGAGATTTCTCATACAAAGAGATATATGGGAGAGATTTCACATTCTTAGAGAGATTTAGAAGAGATTTGACATTCTTGGAGAGATTTCTCATACAAAGAGATATGTGGGAGAGATTCGATATTCTTAGAGAGGTTTCTCATACAAAGAGAGATTTGGGAGAGGTTTCACATACTTAGAGAGATTTGGGAGAGATTTGACATTCTTGGAGAGATTTCTCATACAAAGAGAGATTTGGGAGAGATTTGACATTCTTGGAGAGATTGTTGGATTAATGTCTAAGTCCATAACTATATTTGGTATATACTTGACCCGACCCGGCATGGTCCATTTGGGTTGCACTTTACCGACACAATTTATATGGATAATCTTTTGAGAATAGTATGTTTATGATTAATATTAATATGTTATAAGTTCTAATATATTAATATGGAATCATATTATTTAATTAGTATTGATCAAGAATTAATTTATAATTAATTAAGTGATCAAAAGGAACTAATTAAATATGGACTCTTATATATATGGAATGGGCCAAGTTCATTTAGGTTGGGCTAAGCTTTCATGGATAGTCCATGGAGTGTTTAACCCATGGATCCTAGGAAATGAAAGGTCATGGGTATTAGGGTTTAACCCTAATCCTCCATACTATATAAAGATGTCTTTGGTTGGTGAAATTGGAACTAGTGTGGATACACTAAAGAAGGGCTAGCCAATTTCACTAGAGAGAACCAAGTAATCATATTCTCTAAAGTATTCCAAGGTGTCTTGGTGATTTGTGATTCCACTTGAGGCTTCCACACTATTGGGGCTAAGCTCTTAAAGCTTGAAGACATCAAGCTACATCAAGAGGTATGTATTCTATCTTGTTACATTCATAGTTTTTGTATGCTAGATTAGGATAATACCTTGGATGTTCTTATTTGCATGTATAATAGAGAAAACATAGATCCAAGGTATTTAGGGTTGCATGTACACTTAGGAAGTGTTAGAATGCTCAAAACCCAACAGTGGTATCAGAGCCACGGGTTGTTTTCTGTTATATTGATGCAAATATTTTATTTTCAAAGTTGAATTAGGTCAAATTTAATAAAAGATAAAATAATATGATTATTTTATTAGTTTTAAAAGTTTGATCTAAAGAGTTTTATTTTTTGAAACCTCCATAAGTTATGGATATGAAAAGGTTTTTAAAAAAAAATTGATTCAAAGTTTTTTTGGAGTTACAAAATTTGGTGTTAATGTTTTAAAGGATTCCATAACTTAAGAATAAGTTATGGATCACCAAAAGTTTTTTGTGTTAGCTTGTTTAATGAGTGAATTTAGATTAATGAATAAAATTATGTGATAGTTGGTTTTAATCCAAATTAATCTAAGAATTGATTCTAAAATGTGTTTTTGTAACTTGTCATCAAGTTATATGAAAAGTCACATTTAAGAATCATAAAACTCATAAAAATTGGCAAAGGTTACAAAAATGAAGAGTCTAGTTCTAATTAAATGGTTTTATGACTCCATAACTTGTCCTCAAGTTATGGAGGACCAAGAGTCTCTTCATTTAATAAAATAAAATAAAATAAAAAAAGGTGTAACCTTAATTAATTCCATAAGTTATAAAATAAAGAAAAGTTAATTCTTTTATTAGTTTAAAGTCTTCCATAACTTGTCCTCAAGTTATGGAACTTGAAGAGTTTTTGGATTAAAACTACTTTAAACACATAAGTTATGGAATTAATTAGTTTTGAATAGTTTCAAAACTTGCCCTCAAGTTTTGGAATTTGTAAAGTTTTCACTTATGAATACTTTAATTCCAAGTTAGCCCTTAGAATTTTAAAAGTTAAAATTCAACCCTTATACTTTATAATATTATAAGTTAATAATATATATATATATGTATAAGAGTAAAGTCAGTCTTACCGCTAGTACGCCTCATTCACGAAGCCGGTCTATAAGGTGGGTATAAGGTTGTTGCCTATAAAATGGCAACTTAATGGGTGTCCACTCTCACCCACCGCTTGCTTGACTGGTGGAGGGTCGTTAGCCGAACGGGTTTGACAGGACTAGAATTCTCCCTTCATTAAAAGTATTAATGATAATACTAAGTAACTAAACTCTTAATAATACCCAATCTTAGTTACTTAGGAAAAATGTGAATAAGGTGCTAACCCATGAAATTACACTTTACACTTTGTCTAAGTCGTTAGTGGAGCGTGTGTGGTTAACCGGCACACTAACTTGGACTTAACAAGGTAGGTAAAGGGTGACTTAATATTTATCATAGTATCGATGGAGCGTGTGTGGTTAACCGGCACATCGATTGAGGGGTAATTTATTAAGGGTACCAAGTGATTTGCATGGTTACTTCACACCTTGTTTTGTGATCCTCGACATCCCAGTCACAAAACCTGAAGGGCACACTCGAGATTGAAACATGCCTTTGAAAAGTTCAATGAATCTCAAAGATCTAGGAGTTTCAAAACCAATTAAAACCTAATAATTCATTTCATTTATCTTGGTGGAAATTGGTGAATCGTCATTCACCTACCTTCAAATATTTTATAGCTTGGATTACGACATACCTCTTCTAAGTTATAAAATAGTTTGTTGGGTCCTAGCCTTAATATTTCATATTGGGTGTCATATTAAGGACTTTAAATCAACTATCTTGAATATCTCCCAAAAGATGTCTGTAATAGACACCTATGATCTTCCCAAATCTAGTGAAACAAGGTTTCCTAAATGAAGATGATGTCCTTTGGAAATCATACTTCTTTCACCTCCTCCAATTATTCTCCCCAACCCACAAGTTCCTGAAAAGTTTAAGGTCACTCAAGCCCTATTGGCAAGGCAAGGTCTAGGTGTGAACACATCTTGGAGATGTAGTCACATATTGACAAGCCGGGAGAGTTGGGTGTCAAAGTCTTGAGAAAGTTGGTGGTTCAATCACTTTCTAAGTCACATAGTGAGTTCCTTTGGGACACCTATGAAACAGACTATGACAAGACCCTTAATGATCTTATCTATTTGCTAAGATCAACTTCCTAAAACTTTATGGACATTGACAATGATGACATTGGATATCCAGTAAAGCATTCTCTTCCCAATGGAAAGGGATCGGCCATAGTCAACTCGGTTGACCAAATGGTAAAGAGAAAAGCTAAGTCTGTGATAGTCTCGTGTACCATTATCAAAGGGTCCATACGTTTATATTGCCAAGGGAAGGGGCATTGGTTGCGAAGCTGCCAAATTTACCTAAGGATGTTAAAGTCAATAAGTTTGACTCTACTTCAGGTAAAGACCACTATCTAACTCTGTTAAGTTTCTATTCTGAGATTCCTGATACATGATGTGACTGGGTCACATGGTGATGTTTTAAGAATCAAAGAAAAGTGAAGAAACTTAAAGAAAGAATATGCTGAATCTGATGGCGTAGATGGATTTCTATCGCATAGTTTGAAGATCGGATTCTTGAGCAACTTCTTAGGAGTTATGAGATATTGCTTAGGAATAGATAACAACAAGTTTTCATATGGATTGTAAGGATAAGTTTTTCCGCAAAGTTTTAAAATAAAAGAAAATTTTTTTGATTTTATTTATTTTAAAATATCCTTACAATGGCTTTTGAGGAAAATTTTTTGCTTATATGATTCCATTAAGAGCAAGAGTGGAAATATGAAATTGATTCTTTCATTTGTGGTAATGTCTAGATTTACCAAATAAGGAAAGATTCTCATCACCCAAGTTTCAATTGGACCGGAACTTGGAATCATGCAAGTTGTATAGCATGATGAATGAGAACTTTCAAGTTTTGGAAAATTAAGACTAATTACTCGGCCACATGGATGTGTGAGTCAAGTAAAGGACTAAGGGATCGAGTACACATTCTTGTGCACTGATTAAGTCCACCACAAAAGATTGATAAGACTATTCGTCATAGTTTACTAAAGCTCAGTAAATATGATTATACTTACAAGCTTAAGTGTAACTCTGAGACATTGGAAAAGGTTCCAATGTATGGCAGGGCTAATAAGAAGAATCAAATTAGGCAGAAGGATAAAAGTTTCTCATATCTGAAAAGATGGGAGAGTACTTTAGTATCAGTTTTGTGATCATCTTAATGATTAAGAAACCATATCAAAATTAGTTCTCTAAGGAAATCTTAGTGCATTCTTATGACTAAGAAGAGGAACTTGAATTGTTGAAATGGTTAAATCAAGAAGATGAGTCATACTTCGTTCCAATACAAGTCTTAGAGTCATACTCCAAGATTGTCATTTGAGTGACATGTCTTAAAGAAGGTTTAAAACACTTGTCAAATGTAAGAGTAAAAGTTTTCTACTCTTGTACATTTGAAATTGGTAAGTTGTGATGTTTTGGATAAAACAAAGACCAACTTAGGCCAATTGGGTAAAGTGTTTTTCTTGATTAGAATCCGCACTATCTCTTGGATGTTTGACAAGGGAGTCTTATATGTCAAGAGGACAGTGGGAGTCTTAAAGGTCTTGAAAGTCTCAAGAAATAATCAAGAATAAAACCTGAAGTTCTTCACTAGCACACGACTTGAGGTTTATAACCTATCGTGTTGACATATCTGTGCCCATTCCAGTTAAAGTTAGCTTTGCATATGAGTTCTTAGAGTTCTCAGTTTGTTGCATAACAACTTGGAAGCAATGGCAGGCCCTTGAGCTGCCAGGTGGCAAGAAGTTAAGATTGAGTTCAATCCATATGGTTTTGGATTTTTCATTATCTTTGTCTTGTGATTATGGTTTGACAAATTCATATGGGTAGGAACTCATACACCATATAAATCTAAGTGTCATAAGGTTTCTCTCCGATTCATGAAAATGATGGTGAGGAAACGCTTTCACTAAGTAGATTTTACGAAGATATCAATTGTGTTATTTGCATTTTCAAAAGTCGTTAGTGGAGCGCGTGTGGTTAACCGACACACTAACATGGACTTGTGAGAAATGGCAAATGCCTAAGCAATTGAGACCATGATTACGGTATCCCTTTTCATGGTTCTTGAAATTGCTTAGACACACAGGTGAGCTATCTACGGAAAGGGTGTATGAATCTAAATTTCAGACTGTCCAACTGATTTCTGAGTACATGTCAAAGCTGGTGGGAGCATAAGTGTTATGCTAATAATCATCATGTTAGTGGGAGCATGATAATTATGATAAGTATTGCAAGTTAGCAATGTTAATTATAGAAAACAAAAGTTTCAATTGGGAAAAAGTTGTTTTGCTATAATTAAGGGAGAGGAAATTATGCTTCATCTCAAATCTATAAGCTTAGATCGTGAGGTTTTAATCATTTAGTCAAGGATATATATGAATTTCATGTTGGAATGGCTCAACATAAGGAAATTCTGTATATGGGTCCATTATTTGCGTTCTAAAATTCGATTATGATTACGGCATCCCTTTTCATAATCTGAATTATGAGAACTTGGCAAATTGAAATGGAAATATTATAGCAAAAGACTGGTTTAGTCTTTATGTAAGACATCATGAATCGTGTCCCATATGCTTCAGATATAGGATCGATTACATGTGCTATATTCATCCGTTCTAAAATTTTCCAAATGCATGGGGCATTAAGAAGGGAAAAGGTTTAGAACTGGATATGACTAAAAGGATTAAAAAATTGTCGAGGACAATCTAAGGTTTACCAAAGATTGGTTACTCAAGGACAATTGGAAGTATAGTGATAATTCTGGAAGGACCATATTGACATAATCTGTAAGGAGGCAACTCTTGTTCAGAAGTGATAGTCAAAATGGAATCTGGAAATGTTTCAAAGTTAGAATTTTCAATCTGTGTAAGATTAAGGAAACTTAATGCAAGAAGGATATTTCCAAGGAGTTGATCTCCTTTGGAATACTCTGTAATGATTGTTGCCAAGTCTTTGTGACTTTGTGCATAATCGTTACAAGAGGATCAATGCATATAAGTTTAGAATCTAACAGATTTCTGTAAATGGCATGAATTTGGAATTCTTGCATTTGCAGTAAGGATTTGGGAGTGTGAAAAGAGAATCATTGAAGTTATGTTCAATTGATCTAGTTCACAAAGTAAAGATCATAGACAAACATAGTATGCATACTTGGTGTGTGGCATGACTAGTGTTTAAGAAAACATAGTGTACATGCTTGGAGCATGGGACAACTATTGTTTTAAATTCAAGAATAAAGTTGATAGCTGAAACAGTATACAATGAATAATGTGTAATCATATGGTGATAAATAAAAGGTGTTTTATTTATGTTCAAAGGGTTGATACCATATTGGATTCAATTATTATTGTGTTTTATTTTGCATGTTTTGACTTCCCGAATAAACTGGGTTATTCTTCCTGAATGACTAAGTTATTCAAACATCCACAGTCGGTCATATGTTGGAAGTAGATATGAATTAAGACTATCATGGGTTGGCTTGTAGAGGTCTAAGGTGTTGGACAAAGGGCTACAACACTCATGAGTGCTCATAAGTTCTGAGTATTGGATTCAACCCGCGCTCATTGGAATCACTTCATGGATTTTATCACGAGTGATCATGAGACGATAATATCTTATATTCTTCAAACCTAGAGATATGAGTTGTTACTATGAGTTGATAGTACATTGATTGCACGAAAACGCATTTGGTAACTCGGTGCTATAAAACGTGCCTTTGTGTATGATTCAACAAGTAGTAGAACAAGCCATATGAGTCGAAGTTTATCCGTTCCTTTTACCTTTGGGATAAAAGCGATATCTGTGGGCCCCTCGATGATTTGATGATGACAAATGGAAGTGCTCGGCCGGGCCAGGACTGATTTGATTCGTTCAATTAGTCAGTCGTCATAAATCGCAAATCAGGGAACAACAAATGGACAGAGAGAATGATTATAATCCATGTCTCAGTCCATATGATATCTAGAATGGAGGAATATATGATCCCTTATCTAATGGACAAGTCACTGACAAAGGTCGGAGTTCATCTACAAGGTCAGAGTACGACAGAAGCTTTTGAGAGCTACGATTGCCAGTTAGGTTTGAAGTCATACGCAATAATAGTTTTAGACTTATCCAAGTGGGAGACTGTTGGATTAATGTCTAAGTCCATAACTATATTTGGTATATACTTGACCCGACCCGGCATGGTCCATTTGGGTTGCACTTCACCGACACAATTTATATGGATAATCTTTTGAGAATAGTATGTTTATGATTAATATTAATATGTTATAAGTTCTAATATATTAATATGGAATCATATTATTTAATTAGTATTGATCAAGAATTAATTTATAATTAATTAAGTGATCAAAAGGAACTAATTAAATATGGACTCTTATATATATGGAATGGGCCAAGTTCATTTAGGTTGGGCTAAGCTTTCATGGATAGTCCATGGAGTGTTTAACCCATGGATCCTAGGAAATGAAAGGTCATGGGTATTAGGGTTTAACCCTAATCCTCCATACTATATAAAGATGTCTTTGGTTGGTGAAATTGGCACTAGTGTGGATACACTAAAGAAGGGCTAGCCAATTTCACTAGAGAGAACCAAGTAATCATATTCTCTAAAGTATTCCAAGGTGTCTTGGTGATTTGTGATTCCACTTGAGGCTTCCACACTATTGGGGCTAAGCTCTTAAAGCTTGAAGACATCAAGCTACATCAAGAGGTATGTATTCTATCTTGTTACATTCATAGTTTTTGTATGCTAGATTAGGATAATACCTTGGATGTTCTTATTTGCATGTATAATAGAGAAAACATAGATCCAAGGTATTTAGGGTTGCATGTACACTTAGGAAGTGTTAGAATGCTCAAAACCCAACAGAGATTTCTCATACAAAGAGAGATTTGGGAGAGATTTCACATTCTTGGAGAGATTTCTCATACAAAGAGATATGTGGGAGAGATTCGACATTCTTAGAGAGGTTTCTCATACAAAGAGAGATTTGGGAGAGGTTTCACATTCTTGGAGAGATTTGGGAGAGATTTCTGATAAGAAGAGATGGAGTGAAAACGATTGAGAGAGGTTTCATTGGTGACCTTTTTGAGTGTCCGGCTTCGCACTGCAAGGTCCGTAAACCCCGTTAAGCCTTGTTTAAGGATCTTGCATACTCCCGATGAGTATGTAACATTGTTTTATCGGTTTGGCTCTCCACGTACCACCGTTTTAGGTTAAGGAGATCTAGATGTACGCACTTTTCGATTTATGATCTCTCATTAGAATAGAGAGTTGTTTAGAAATTACATAATGTAAACTCTAATACTCACGACAAATTGAGTTGACCGGTTTGACTTGTTGACTTTAGTTGACTTTGACTTGACCGAAAATTGACGGTTGTCACATCATCCCCCCGTTAGAGGGAATTTCGTCCCGAAATTTTGAACTTAGGCAAGGAGTGGGCATGAACAATCGAGCCATGATGTGGGGATACTTCCTAATCGACTGATCCTCGCGCCTCCAAGTGACTCCAGGTCCTTGGTTAGTATTCCTGCGAACTTTCACTAATGGGGAGCAGCGTTGCTGCGTTCGCTTAACCTTTCGGTCCATGGTCACTATAGTTCTTTCACGAAGGTGAGGCTCTTGTGGAACTCGATTTCGTCGAGGAGGATTACAAGTGTCTCGTCGAATAGATACTTCTGCAAGTTCGGGACACGTCGGGTAGAATGTACTTTACCAAACTCGCGGGAGTAGATTGAAGTTGCGATTACAAGGCTGATTCTTACAAGAATCTCGAAAGGCATAATTATCTGGGGTTTTGGCTTTCCACGCTCTCCAAAGCGTACTAAACCTGCCCAGAGTGAGGTTTCCAGAGGAATTTGGTCTCTTATTCTGGAGTTCCAAAGGTTTCTTCCTTTTGCTTTTCTTTCCAGTCAAGGGTTGCTCCTTTATGGTCAAAGTCGTAAGGGGATTCTGAAATTTACGAGAAGTCCCAAAGGGACTAAGACGGTAAGTCAGCGAGACCCGAAAGTTTTGGGGTATTCCTGCTGACGTCTTTTGCGCTGACTATTTTCTCAACGGTTTCGATCAATTGAAAGAGTCCTTAAGGATTTCCACATTGATAAGGATGTGTCTTAGGAATTTGAGTCCTCAATTCCAAAACTCGTATCTAGAGAACTTCGGGTAAAGCTTCTCTGATCGCATTGATTTCGCGGTTTGTTGTAGCTGCTCTCCCTGGTTTCCTTCTTACTACGAGGGTAGATAAGCAAGTCACTTACAATGACAACGACGAACTGATCCTAGTAAGAATGGCACATCCTATGAATACTGCGAACGGGTTGGTCCTATCCGAGGGGGTATCACTACGGACTTGTAGCGTCCGCATCGAATTTGAAGGTTTGTCCTCGGACACCCTTTTTCCAATACTCACGACCGGTGATATTCGGATCTCAGGTCCGATTCCTAAAGGGTACCTCGTTCCTTGTGGTTGGTCGGCCTATTCGTTTATGTGAGGCAGATAGTAAAGGTTTCTACTGGAGATATTGTCGGGGCCTCTGAAGTCGATGAAACTATGAGCAATTTGCTTTTCTATTTGAAGAATAAGACCAGAGCTTTCCAGGGTGAGAAGCTTGGTTCTTCAATTTCATTGTTGAGTAGTTTGACAGGTTTGACCTAAGAGTTCTTGTAGCTCGGTAGGAAGCATGTGGGTTTGGTTTTCGCGACTAGACCTTTTTGGATAGTAGAACATTCACTCGCCCTCCTGGGCAACCTTGGCCCGAAGTTCATGGCAGAACTTGTACCATATCTGTCCCAAGCTTCTGTGCTTGAACCTTGTCTGCTACATGTGTGACATTCCCAAAGGTCTCCTGTAAGTACTTGTGATAAGGTTTCGGGAAGTATAACACTCCTCTAGTGCGTGTTTTGGAGTTCCACAGCGAGAGATGACCCGGAGGTCCGTGCTGGATGTTTATGAGAGACGAAGGTTTCGATGTTTGGGGGGGTTAGGTGAAAGGTCCTTTTGTAGACGTTAAATCGGGAAGATGAGGGCTATATCAATGAAAATTGGATGATGACAACAATATCTTTTTAGATAACATGTGTTAAGCTGTATTTGCAAAAAGAGATCACTAGAGTGATAGAGTATCTTGTGTTTCTTTTTAGGGTGATCCATTTTGTTTGATGTTATCATTACTGTAGATGATTCATACCATAGTGTCTAGCACTGGTAATGGGTGTGTTTCGAGAATCAGTAATGATATTTGACATCATGATCCCTGACAGGTCTCCCTATGATCGAACGGTATATGAACGTCGTATGTAAGTTGATGTTGGCGAGATTGTCGAGTGGGTGGCCCCACTTAGTTCTTACTGCTAGACACGGAATAGGAGTCAGGATGGAATTATTTGTTTCATGACTTCGGTATTTTGATTATAATTAACCTCGATGTATGTACAAAGTCATCACATCTTACAGGTAATGATCCTAAGATAATATATGAATGTCTTTTGTTTGATTTGAACGAGAGAGTATTTTAACTACTTTTAGAAAGACGGTGACTTTAGCAAGCATACCAAATTCATTACAAATATATGGTACTTAAACGTTTTTGTCGTTGGAACATTACAAAAGTCCTAATATGGTTCTCTATTACCCTTGCTGGTTCGTTTGCTATACTCCTCCGTTTTCCCTGTCATTCCTCTCAGTTGGACAGTTTCTCTTGAAGTGTCCCGTTTCACCACATAGGAAGCACACTGGAATTACTTTGGTAATGGGTGTTGAAGTGATGTACTGAGTCGGGGTCCTACAGAAACGGGCGGTGTGCCCTTTCCTGTTGCAGTTTTTACAGTGCATTTCTCGACAAGCCCCATGGTGATGGAAACCACACTTGACACACTTTGGGAGTGATCCCTCATATGGTCTGGCCGGCGTATGGGTGGCAGACCCTGTGGCTAGTGTCGAGGCATGTGTCGTGACTGCTGTTGTAATGGTGGGGGTGGCCATAGGTTGTTGTCTTTTAGTGGATCTTTGGGATTGGTGGCGCTCTTTCATGTTCCAAAACTTTCTCTTCTTGCTCGTAGGTTTGTGGCCCGAGGTATTTTTGCTGGCAGGCACCTGTTGGTGTTCCTGATTGTTACCACAATCTGTATTGTCAGTACCGCTTCCATTTCTGCTGGCGTTGTTAGCATTAAACTGTGCCATGACGGCTGCCACGGCTGCCGTGACTGCAGCCTGAAAAGTAGCAGTGTCTATCTGCAGAGTTGGCGCCTTGCTAGTTGGTTGATTTCCCTTTGGTGAAGACATAGCTCTGTTCCATGATGAAAAACAACTTCGTTAGCGGGGATAATTATCTCAAGTGCGTTCTTACGATTTATATTTACGCATATAAATTTTTGCTCATTACTATACTATTCCTAGTGTTTCCGCTAACATTCTTGAAATGGAGTTACAGCAGTGGGTAGGAGTAGGTTTCATACAGGGGTTAAGCTTTACTCATCTTAGAATCATGTGTGTCCAAACATGCTTGGCTGAGGAGTTTTGATGGGACCCAGTGTATTAGTGTTGGTATGATCGCACCCATAAGTCTATGAAGAAGGAACTTCTCAACAAAATGATTAAGGGTGAGATGATAATGAGTTTTTAGAATGGCTATACGTCGCGAGTTTCTAACTAAGTTTTATCTTATATCGATTTGTAACGTCATTCGGTCGTTAAGGGCGTTCTGAAAACAATTCATAACGGGAGTCTTTATATGGTAAACCCATGAATTTTTAGTAGTTCTGTATCCAAGTGAACCCTTATACTTGACCCAAGCTAGGTCCTTATTATGACCAATTGATGTATGCTTAGTTATATAATTAAGGCTAAGTAGTCCTTCGAGTCTGTTAGGTGTGTCCTAAGCCCATCTTGTTAATATGACTGTAGTAATTTGGGTTTTGGTGAGAATTTTTGACCTAGATGTAGGTTTACCTCACATCTGTGCATGGAAAAGTTTTGATATCAACTAGATCCCTCGTTTAGTATGACCGCTTAAATCCCAGTGTTGTGCTTACGCCTAGAATAGAGTAGCACCAACGCATACTCACGAATCTAATTTACAAGGTCTTGTGAGAGGTATGAACTCTACTTACGACGATCTGTCCCTTGCGATGCATGAGGCAAAGTCGATGCACCTTGCAAATCGATGCTTGGCTGCAATCCTCCTCTCTTTGAATGTTATGTGTCTACCCCTTTACTCTCTTACCTCTACCTGAGTGGTGATAAGGTCCTAAATAGAGAGATTGGTTTCCGAAATAGTAGTCTCCTTCCGAGTCTCGGGTACGTGAGACAGTAGGGCCTGTAGTAGCGTGCAGTTTCCGAACTCGGGTTATAGTCTACCTGCTTTAATCCCTGATGTTCGCGATCTGCCGGGTCTTCGCCGGGAGGGCTCTGTCAGTCGGTCCCCCGTGGTTGAGGTCATAGCACCCTCGTTGGTCTCCACATGGTGGTTGTTGCCGTTGCTATCGACATTCAACCCTCGATCACGATTGCCCAACGAGGCACAGGTTCGATGTAGTCGAAACGGTTCGCGGAAAGCCTTGCTATGCATGGAGGATTGATTACCTCCGGTTCCGCTTCTGATTCTCCTCATAACCATTCACCATTTCTTGGGTTCGGATTGGGAAAGTAGGGGTCGTCCAGTAAGTAGGATCTTGTTATGTTGTACTTGCGAGAATAAGAGTGGAAGAGATAATTACTAGGCGTCTAACTCTATAATTAATTACTTATAGGGGTGATCCTTATTAGTTACTTCTATGATGACATAGTTCATACTAATTACATATAACAAGATATGATAGACCTTCAAATAAGTGATCCTACCCTAGATCCACATCCAAACAAGGAAAAGAAAGTAAGGCAATGACCACAAATTCTAAGTTTATGATTTCTAAGTTATATAATATCTTAGGGTATCCACTTAGGGGCTATATATCTATTATTAAGGATATATTTAGTTTTAATATAAGTAATTATAATAACGCAAAATACCCCTATGGTATTTCATTGTGGTAGTGTTGGTAAGTTTTTAGACTTGTTGCCATATCACAACCATTCTTGGGCATGTGCTAATCACTCCTCGGACTAGCATAGTTGATCAGGCTATGCCACTCCCAAGACTGACCATACATCCCCGAGCTTACCTGTGATATCCAACAATCATTACTTTTGTTTTGTTCTAGAATGATGCTGACCTTAGTATGTATGCATGCATGTATACTTTTAATAAGAAACTACTTATTTCTAAAAGTGTAGTTGTTTTGAAAACTTTAAATCAGAGACTCTAGTCCCAATGCATTTATAGTTTGTATATCTTATGTGGTTCGATATACTGAGTTCACTATAAACAATGCTCTAATACCAATCTGTCACACCCCCAAACCAAGGATGGCGGAAACGTCCGGGGGTGGAGGACTTCATGTAGAGTATCACAACAACGAGTATAATAGTGCTCAAAGTAAATACAACCATCATAAATATAATTCAAAAAGTTACACCAAAGTATATGTTTACATGATTCAAATCAATTACATTATGATACAAAGTGAACTGTTCGACGATTTATCGTTCCATCCTTAAAACGTGGTTGATTTCCTCTTTCACTGAATTCCTGAGAATACAAGTAGTTTTGAAAAGTGTCAACACAAAGGTTGGTGAGTTCATAAGCTTTTGACAGTAGGAGTTTGAAAATCGATCTTTGTAAAGAGATGTATGTTACCAAGAAAATCCAATATTTTCCTTACAAAAGTTATGTAGTCCTAAATACCAGGACCGAAAATGAACAAATATTTGTCATACTTAAAATATAAAAGTGGTTTTAAATTGGCATAAAACCCTTTCTGATGTGAGAAAAATTCCGTAATGAATGATGTGTAGTCTTAAATACCAAGACCAAAAGTATACAATAAAGTATGTAATTGTTGATGTAAAAAGTGATTTTAAATCAACATAAAACCCCTTTTGATATGAAGGCGTACAAGTATTTTTCCATACTTAAAGTAATTTCAGTGAGCTAAATAGACATAACTCGCTAATTTAAAGTTAGAACCCGTAAACCTTATGATTGTTAATACCACATGTGAGCTATCATAACCATACTTGACATAGACGGTCTCGTAATACGACGTTCTTCAAGCGTCGCTGTTAAATGACACTTGTCACCACAGACCTGCCGGTCTAGCTGTTGCAAGCAGCTCTGGTGTGGGTTTGTCAAACCCAATATAGATCTATACACAACTATCACGTTCTCCCTACAAGAGACTCTGGTTACAATTTACAGGACTTTTTGACTTTGTTACTTTGGAAGTAACCCGAAGGGAATGACTCACAAATTTATTCATTAACAGATTTACGTGAACTAAACTGAAAACCTTTGGTAAATAAGTTTCAGAAGTAAATGATACATAAACTATACCTATTATAGTTTATCCAAAACGTTTGTAATGTATAAGAATTCTTTTATGAAAATGCCTTAATGCTATGAATCCATAAACTATGCTCATTATAGCTTAATATACATGTTCTAAATAAATGAATAATCTTATCATGAATGACTATGTTTCATTTTATGATGATAAACTAACAAGGAAACACATTCAATATTTAGAACTTATCGTTATACACTTTGCTCAACATAATAGAAAGTGTTATGAAAGTTATAAGCTGTTAACAAATTTTCAACCTTTCTACACTGTTTTTGAAAAGTCATAGAAAAATCATACGAAGTCGAAAACTAGATCCGTAAATTCTGAGAGTTCCTAAAATGAGTCTAGTTTACTCATAATTTTTATCATGATTTTTAATGATCTCCAACTTGGGTGAAAAAGTCCATAATCACAGACTGGTCCGGATTGGTGTTTGAAATGATAGGCAGTTTTGTAAAAATCACCATAAATTGTAGAAAAATCGTATGGAGATGTGCAAGTAGTCATTTTAAAGCTAAGAACTGGAACTACTTACACCTAAAACATTTTTGAAAACTAAAATTTTTAAGTTGTCCAAAACAGTCCGTGAATGGAGTTGAACTTTTCTGATGAAGGCTGTTAGAAAAGTGTAGTTATGTTCTTGGTGTTTTAACTTGTATCCCCCCCCCCCCCTAAAAACTTGAGAAAACATGAAAATATAGGAGTATGAACTCACCTTGAGTGATTTCAGTAGGTAAGTGTTGAAGAAGAGAAGTGTTCAACCCAAGAACACTTGAAGAATCACTTGAAGATTCGAAGATCTAACAAGAATGTGATGATGTTTGTGTAAGCAATCTTTGATTTTGAGTAGGAGGATGTGTAATAATCGTAAGAAAGATGATGATACTTACTAATTGTAGGAGAAGAGTCTTGGAGTATGCCTTGAAATTCTCGAATTAGAGAGAAAAAGATGAGAGAGTTTGGAGTGTGATTCTTGGTAAAAATGAGAGAATGATTAAAGTGTGAGGAGAGAGGATGGATGTTCCAGCCCTAAGAACGTGGGAATAGTTGAAAATAGTGAGAAAGGACCTATGAAGTGACTAGGGATGGGCTGGTGGTGAATAGTGACATGGAGTGGGTATGGGAGTGGTTGCTTGTGTCATAGAAATAAGTAAAGTCAACACTCTACCTTTGTACTTCACCCACTCTCTTTTGGATAAGGTTTTATCCTTAAAAATGTGATTAATTAATAGTTAAGGGTCCTTATATGTTAAAATAAAGTTTTTGGTGAAAATCCCATGTTAAAACAATTAAAAACGGACCTAAAATGCAAATTTAGTCGAAAACCGGGAGAAAAAGGCTTCCCAGCGAGACCTCTCGGTCCTAGGCCGAGGTTCGGTCAGGCTGGTGCCGAGCCGGAAGCGAATGCGAGCCAGAAGAAGAAGGCGAAGGCGAGGCTTAGTCCGAGGGCTCGGTCCGAAGGTCAGAAGCAAGGGTTCGGCAGGCCATCAGAAAAGAAGGTTCGGTAGCCATTAGAAAAGAAGAGGTCAGATCCGAAAGGTGCCGAACGTTCGGGTTCGGTTGAGGCATGCAAGGTTCGGGCCCGAGAGGACCTTTCGGGTTCGGTTCAGCAGCCTTCGGCTCAGAAGGGTTCGGTTCCTAAGAGGGGTTTCGGTTCCTAAGAGGGGTTTCGGCTCCTTAAGTCCGTTTTTCGCGTAGACTTCCGTTTTTGGGCTGTTTTCGCCAAATTTGAGGGTCGGAATGCCCCGAGTGATTATAGAAAGTTGGGAGAGATTTTGAGAGAGATTTGAGAGAGATTCCACATACTCAGAGAGATTTGGGAGAGATTTGACATACTTGGAGAGATTTCACATACAGAGAGATACTTGGGAGAGATTTCATATTCTTAGAGAGATTTGGGAGAGATTTGACATTCTTGGAGAGATTTCTCATACAAAGAGATATGTGGGAGAGATTTCACATTCTTAGAGAGATTTGGGAGAGATTTGACATACTTGGAGAGATTTCACATACAGAGAGATATTTGGGAGAGATTTCATATTCTTAGAGAGATTTGGGAGAGATTTGACATTCTTGGAGAGATTTCTCATACAAAGAGATATGTGGGAGAGATTTCACATTCTTAGAGAGATTTGGAAGAGATTTGACATTCTTGGAGAGATTTCTCATACAAAGAGATATGTGGGAGAGATTCGACATTCTTAGAGAGGTTTCTCATACAAAGAGAGATTTGGGAGAGGTTTCACATACTTAGAGAGATTTGGGAGAGATTTGACATTCTTGGAGAGATTTCTCATACAAAGAGAGATTTGGGAGAGATTTGACATTCTTGGAGAGATTTCTCATACAAAGAGAGATTTGGGAGAGATTTCACATTCTTGGAGAGATTTCTCATACAAAGAGATATGTGGGAGAGATTCGACATTCTTAGAGAGGTTTGTGGCCTATGTGATGGACACACGAGTGGCCGCGGAGAGGCCGAGTTCGGTTGATGATGTACCAATAGTACGAGAGTTCCCAGAAGTTTTTCCTAAGGAGTTGCCAGGTGTGCCTCCCGAGAGGCAGGTGGAGTTTCGCATCGATTTAGTCCTGGGAGCGGCGCCTATTGCCAAGGCACCTTATCGCCTTGCACCGCCAGAGATGCAGGCGTTATCCTCACAGCTACAAGAGCTGCTGGGGAAGGGGTTTATTCGACCGAGTTGCTCCCCGTGGGGAGCGCCGATCCTTTTTGTCAAGAAAAAGGATGGTTCACACCGGATGTGCATTGATTACTGGGAGTTGAACAAGTTGACGATCAAGAATCGTTCCCCCTTTACCGAGGATCGATGATCTGTTCGATCAGTTGCAGGGAGCGTCTTGGTTCTCCAAGATCGATTTGAGGTCTGGATACCATCAGATGAGAGTGCGGGATGAGGATATCTAGAAGACGACATTCAGGACTCGTTATGGGCATTATGAGTTCGTGGTGATGCCTTTTGGGCTCACCAATGCACCGGCGACGTTCATGGATCTCATGAACAGGGTGTGCAGGCCGATGTTGGATCATTCGGTGATCGTGTTCATTGATAACATATTGGTGTATTCGAGATCCAGAGTGCAGCATGAGGAGCATTTGAGGGAGATCCTCGGAGTTCTGAGACCGGAGAGGCTTTACGCCAAATTCTCCAAGTGCGATTTCTGGTTATGGGAGGTCCAGTTCTTGGGACATCTCGTCAACCAGAATGAGATTTTGGTCGATCCGGCCAAGATTGAGGCTGTGATGAGATGGGAAGTGCCGAGATACCCCACCGAGATCAGGAGTTTTCTGGTGTTGGCCGGCTATTATCAAAGATTTATCAGGGATTTCTCCAAGATTATCGTTCCTCTCACCAGGTTGACCCGGAAGGGCGTGGCTTTTATTTAGGGTCCTAAGCAGCAGACCTCATTCGAGACACTTCGCCAGAGATTATGCGAAGCCCCGGTGTTAGCCCTTCCAGAGGGGATGGAGGACTTTGTGGTGTATTGTGACGCATCGATATCGGGGTTGGGTGTGGTGTTGACGCATAAAGGGCACGTGAAGCATATGTATCGAGGCAGTTGAAGCCTCATGAGGCAAGGTATCCCACCCAAGATCTGGAGTTGGGGGCCGTGGTGTTCGCCCTCAAGATCTGGTGTCACTATTTGTATGGGGTTCGGTGTACCATATACACGAACCACAAGAGCTTGAAGTATTTGATGGATCAGCTCAACCTGAATATGCGCCATAGGAGATGGTTGGATGTGGTAAAGGATTATGATTGTGAGATCCTGTACCACCCGGGAAAGGCTAACGTTGTAGCCGATGCCCTGAGCCGGAGGGCGGAGAGTGTCCTGATTCGAGACGTTTGTATGAGGTTGACGGTGATGACTCCGGTGTTGGACACCATTCGGGAGGCCCAGGCAGAGGCCGTGAGACCGGAGAACTGCAAGAGAGAGCGGGTGATCGGGCAGGTATCTGAGTTCGTTACCGATAACCAAGGGCTTATGACCTTTCAGGGTCAGATTTGGGTGTCGTTTGCGAGCGGGGCACGTACCATTCTGATGGAGGAGGCACACAGGTCAAGGTTCTCGATCCATCCCGGGGCCACTAAGATGTATTTGGACCTGA
The DNA here is from genome assembly GCF_002870075.4 of Lactuca sativa. NCBI lineage: Eukaryota > Viridiplantae > Streptophyta > Magnoliopsida > Asterales > Asteraceae > Lactuca > Lactuca sativa. The sequence continues at coordinate 200,126,319 of NC_056623.2, forward strand.
AAAGAGACTATTGGTGGCCCTGTATCAAGAGGGATGTTGCATGGTTTGTTAAGAGGTGCTTGGCCTGTCGCAGGGTCAAGGCCGAGCACCAGTGTCCGCATGGCAAGTTGCAGCCACTTGAGGCTCCCCAGTGGAAGTGGGAACAGATTTCGATGGATTTTATCACCAAATTGCCGAGGACCGCGAGGGGTGTCGATGCAATTTGGGTGATCGTCGACCGGCTGACGAAGAGTGCTCACTTCCTTGCTATCAGTGTGATCTCTTCTGTAGAGAGACTGGCAGAGCTGTATGTGAGGTAGGTGGTATCGCAGCATGGAGTACCAATCTCGATTGTGTCAGATCGAGATGTACGTTTCACGTCCAGGTTCTAGAAGAAGTTCCATGAGGAGTTGGGCACGAGGCCGCATTTCAGTACTGCTTACCACCCACAGACGGACGAACAGAGTGAGCGGACGATTCAGATGCTCGAGGACATGCTTCGAGCATGTGTGTTGCACTTCGAAGGAAGTTGGGACACGTATTTTCCTTTGGATGAGTTTTCCTATAACAACAGCCACCATTCGAGCATTGGTATGCCTCCCTTCGATTTGTTGTATGGGAGGAGGTGTCGGACTCCCATCTGCTGGGGAGAGGTAGGGCAACGAGTGATGGGTAGTACTGAGATAGTGCTTCAGACGACATAGTAGATACAACAGGTCAGGCAGAGGTTGTTAATAGCTAAGAGTCGCCTGAAGAGTTATGAGGATAGGCGATGGTCCGAGCTCGAGTTCCAGGTGGGAGACTTCGTACTCCTGAAGGTATCTCCTTGGAAGGGAGTGATCCTATTCCGGAAGTGGGGAAAGTTGGGACCCCGGTACATTGGTCCTTTTAGGGTGACCGCTAGCGTGGGCAGGGTAGCGTACCGTTTGGAACTACCTGCGGAGTTGATCCAGATACATGATACCTTCCACGTGTCTCGGTTGAGGAAGTGTATTGCCGACAAGACGGTAGTGGTACCGCAAGAGGACATTCAAGTGGATGTGATCCTGAATTATGTTGAGAGGCCGATCACGATTGTGGATCGAAAGATCAAGGTTCTGAGGAACAATGAGGTGCCCCTGGTTCAGGTCCAGTGGCAACATCGGAGAGGGTCCGAGCTGACTTGGGAGCCGGAGTCAGAAATACGGGAGCAGCATCCAAAGTTGTTTTCGGCATGAGACTTCGAGGGAGAAGTCTGGTTCTAGTGGGGGAGAATTCTAACATCCCAAAATTCATGTATATTTATTTAACCCTTCTTCCTTTCCAAGTTGTCAAGTTTATCCCCAAAAGGAAAAATTGTGTCATTGAGTACGTTGGACGTACTGAAGAGTACGTTGCGCGTATTCATGTGCTTACAATGGACGCGAACCCGATTGGTTACGTTGGGCGTACCCAAGGTTATGCCGGGCATAACCGGCCCAGATGCAAACCCTAAATTGTGGCTTGTACACTATAAAAGGAATGTTATGGCCTTATCCTCAACCACCATTTCAGAGAGTGAAACCCTAAGAGAGAGAGCTACCCTTTGTTCTTAGCTTGTGTGTGCGCTCTTAAGCTTGAAAGTGCCATTTCAAGGTGGTGAAGGAGAAGAGGAGGCCATTATAGGAGCTAGAAGTTGGTGGACAAGAGTAGATCCGAGTTCTACAGAGGTTGGAGCTTCTTTCAGAGGTAAAAAAACTCAAAGCTTTCCTTGTCATTTTTGATTTGTGCTTCTTGGACAAACTTTTAGGGTTTTTGGTCCCAAGGTGGAGACTTTATGAGCAAATGCTCTCCATAAGCCTAGATCTGCCATATTTCAGAGTAATATGAGTTGTAGGTTTATAAAATTCCAATCTTGGACGTGAATATTAAGTCATGCAAGAGATTTGGCTTAATGAGGAAAGAGGAAAGGTGTTTGGAGTGTTTGGTGACCTTAATGGCCATACAAAGGCTTAATGGTTTCAACTTTATGGATTAAGTGACCTTAGAAAAGTCAGATCTAGAGTTTGAGTATATGTCTTAACCGTTTAAGACCAAAAATCCATGAATGCATGAAACTGAGACTTACGCAGGGCGTAAATCTCAGTACGCACATCGTAAGGGTCTGGGATCCCGATTATGGATCGCCAGAGTACGCCCCGCGTACAAGAGCTAGTACGCGCCACGTACTACCCCTGTTGACTTTCTTTAACTTTTAGGGTTTTAGTCAACATTTGGACTTTTGGGTCAAGGAGGGGTAAAATGGTCTTTTACCCTTCTGTGGGATTGTAGAAAGGAATTTAATCTAGCCTTTGAGATCCATTATTTATTTGAGGATATTGTGTATGTGATTAGGCGGGGGCTAGATCAGTATATTCGTGTACGAGATTATCCGAGTTACCCGAGGTGAGTCTTCTCACTTTACTTTACCTAGAGTGGTATCTATGTGCAGACCGGTGGGTCTTATGTGTGATGTGTATGTTTGAGATTATGTGCAAGTGCGATATATGTATGCTATGCGTTGTATAGACTGGACCGGAGGGTCCAACGAGCTATGACTGGTCCATAGGGTCCAACGAGCTACAGGACTGGAGGGTCCCGTCGAGACACATCGACCGGAGGGTCGTACTGTGATATAGACTTGAGTGGCGTATGTGTTGTATGTGGTATTTTGGGGAACTCACTTAGCATTTATGCTTACCGTGTTGTGTGTTATGTGTTTCAGGTACTAGTGAGGATCGCGGGAAGGCACCGACATGATCTGTACACACTTATGGAGTTTTATGTATTGTGATCTTAGGATATTTTCTATTGACATGTGATACACTGGATTTTGATGATTTGTGAATGAATGATATTTTTAAAAGTGAAAAATTGTTCTGAAAAATTTACGTTGTTACATAAGAACCGTAGATAAAAACCAGATCCATAAAGACTTGCTTCCTTAATTGCATCGATAAATTATTTGTCATCATCTAAAAGGCCAGATTATAACATGCATCTTTAAAAGAAGAACATACTTCACCATTGACTGTTCGAATTTTTTCGAACGATTTAGGACCTTTCACTTTATTTAAAAGAGTTCTCAAAAAGTATGCATCTCCAAGTTTAGGTGAAACCGTGTGAATTCTACCAATCGCATATCTGATCGAGGTCGTTGTCTCGGTCAAAAATAAACCAACTAACCTAAGTAGATAGGGTAAGTCGGGTCGAATCTACAAGGAGTTCGTGGTTAAACTTTGTGTCAAAGCAATCAATAAAAAGAAAAGTATTACTAGCAATTGTCACGAAAAAGATTAAAACAAAATTCAAACAGAAGCTTGGATATTTATTAATTAAAAATAAAAATCTCAATGAGAAAACTAGAGTTCTCCCAGTTCAGTTATGGACAGTTTAGATTCAGACACTTTCTTCCCTAGAACCCTAATTTAATTATGTATATGCAATTGGGGTTTATTAACTTGTAACACATAGTTTTGGGTACACTAGATGTCCATTCAACTAGTTGTCTTACTCATTTATGTCTAAATGGATTAGGGACAATTAGTGAACTAGCAATAAAATGTCGTACAACTACCTATTACCGCATTAACATTCAATATCATAAGTTGGAATAATATATGTTGATTCAATCACTTGTCTTTATTCCTAAACTAATTGAACTTGGAACAAATAATGAATTGACAATAGACTATCCTAATTATGACATCAAACAATTCATATAACCCAATTTCAATTATCATTAGCAAAAGATTCATCACATGAAGCATAAAACAACAATTGAAATTAACTAGAATCAAGTAATAATCAAGTGTGTTCATCAAAAAGTCCTAAACATCCCCGGAAGTAACCCTAATGATTTAGCCTTCCATTGAGTTCATAAAAACATTACCTTGGATGAAATAAATAAAATACATAATAGAATTCATAATCAAACTTAGAATCATCAAACAAATGTAGCCTAATGATTATCAAAGTATGAAACAAATAAACATTGGGAGGAAGTAATCGTTAATGAAAATTACTAGAATTGATGAGAATCACCGGTTGAATGATCTTCAAATGTTGCTTGATGATGAATTGAATTGAATCTTGCCTTGAATCTGGATTGAAATGGAATGGAATTTTGTTTCCAAATGTTTCCAAGGGTTTTAGAAGCATCAAAAACGCAGGAAAAAACTCTGAAAATCGCAGGTGGCAACCCTAAAAACGAATGCACAAGTCCCTATTTATATTATTTGACAGAAAAGAGTGAAATCGGGCGATGTGGGACGTTTGACGTCCCAGGAGACGTCTTAGACGTCTTGTATAACTCCCAAGCGTTCTTTGTACGTCCTAACATGCCTTCTTCCACCCTTGAAATACACTAAAAAATGGCCAAAAACATCAGACGTCTTAGGAGACGTCTTAGACGCGTTTTAGGACGCCCTTCCTTGATTTCCAAGCTTTCTGAAACACACCGTTCCAACACGGGACGTCCCTAAAACACCAAGACGTCCTAGGGGACGTCTTAGATGTCATGTAAGACGCCGATGGGGATCTTCCTTCTTTTATGCTCTGAAATAACGACCAGATGTTGACCGTTTGACCTGGACATCCTAGGGGACGTCTTAGACGCTTGGAGGCGTCCTTCATCTTCCGTGCAAGTTTTGGTGGTCAAAACAACATAACTAGTAGAAACACAAAACGCGAAAGTTGTAGCAAATCTTGTCTAGTATCCAGAACTTCTTTACTCATGTCAATCAGATCTCCAGAACTTGAGATATGACCAAAACATTAAATCATGGTCAATTTTCCCAGCAATTTTTTTTCATTCCTTAAGCAATCCGTTTTACTTGCAGGTTTCGCCCACTTTTAGTACAATATATTGACCTGCATATGAAGTTCAGCAACTCATCAAAGTAGTGCCATTCTTGGACAATTATACATCAATTCAACAGATTTATGACAATTTAGTACATTCATAAATTGGACTTATCAATATCCAACTTCCCTTGGCTTCCAAATCAGACCTTTACGTTTCCAAACAAACTTTGTAGGAAATTCAACATATGTAAGTTTTTGAAACATCCCAAAAATACAGTCCAAAAATTTCATTTTTAATTCGATAATAAAACCATAAATACCCTCATCATATAAAAATCATAAATTATGTATCAATGTCACATATCAAAATATATCAGAGTATAAACATCCCAGGCGAAACAAATGGTGTGTGCACTGCAGTCTTCCCGAGCTCCTCTTTTGAAAACCGAAGTACCTGAAACTAAAACTGAAAATTGTAAACACGAAGCTTAGTGAGTCTCCCCAAACTACCACATACCATACACATATCATGCAACTAAGAGATACGGGCCCCGCCCACTCTCATGGAGATTCGGGCCCCGCCCACACTCTTCTGTCTAGGAGCTTCGGGCCCTGCTTACATTCTGCTGTCTATTCGGGCCCCACCCACACTCTTCTGTCTAGGAGATTCGGGCCCCGCCCACACTCCGTTGTCTAGGAGATTCAGGCCCCGCCCATACTCCATTATCTAGGAGATTCGGTCCCCGCCCACACTCCACAGTCTAACATGCATACAAGTATCACACAGACAACAAGTATATATAATTCATTCAATAATGACATATCCATAATATAATTCTGCAAGATTTAGGCCCCGCCAACACTCGGCCACTACTATGAGATTCAGGCCCCGCCCACACTCGAATAATAATGAGATGCAGGCCCCGCCCACACTCACATATATAAACAAACACATACAAGTATCACACAGACAACAAGTATATCAATCCAACAATCTGACTGATATCTATACTCTGATAGTAATGAGATAGGGGCCCCGCCCACACTCAGTTACTAACATATCACATATACGGTCCAACCTTGGTGCCTTAAACTTGTTCCTACTAAAGGATACTCACCTCGCAATGTTGAAGTCCCACAAATAAATCATGGGCTACTGGCTGACAGATCCCCAAGCTATCAACATCAAAACAAAACCCAATTAACCATTTGGGCTTCCTATGCATAACTCTAAAATTTCACTTGGGGTAAAAGGACCATTTTACCCCTAACCTAGCCTGATTCAAGCCCAAGGCCCAATCAAAAGCCCCAAAGGCCAAATAATCAACGAAGGCCCAACTGTGGCGTAATCTTTCAAATTGGGCCCAAACTCCTCACACGGTCTTACCTTAAGGTCTAACCCTTTATTATTGGTCCAACACTTGTCATTCTGATGGCCCAATATCTCATAATCATCAAGGCCCACTTATGGCCCATCTATGGCCCAATTTTCCCAAATTGGACCCAAACCTTTCCAATGGGCCTTATCCTTAAGTCCAATCCAAATGTTCTAGTCCATTTACTTGTTAATAGTTGGCCCATCAAGAGTCTAGGCATCTAGGCCCAACTCTAAACCCAACACAATTAGGGTTTTCACATGAAATGACGATTAGGATTAAGTGTTCCCAATTAACCCATTAAGTCCATTATTCCATTAAGCCATCACACAATGGAGTCAACATAGGTCATAACTTCAGTCCACTGGTCCACACGCGGGTCCCGATAGGTCCAAACCAACATCCTCTAAAATTAGGGTTTTCTAAACCCTAATTAGGGTTTTCAAGCCCAATAACGAACCATCCCAATCCAAAGTTAAGTGTTTAGGTCCATTAGGGTTCTACTAGGTCGGGTACCACCCACTCCCACCTCGGGCAGTTGTAACAACGTAATTTTTCAAAACAAAAATTTCATTTCTTTAAAACATGATTCCATTCAAAAACAACCATAAAAATCCAATGTAACGTAGTCATGATACAAGACATGCCAAATCCCAAGATCAACTAAATCCAAATCTGCCTGCGGGTGTGTATACGAGTCATGCCGGCGCCTTCCCACGGTCCTCGCTAGTTCTTGAAACACATAACACAATAGCTGTAAGCATAAATGCTTAGTGAGTTCCCCAATATACAACTTACACACATACGCCCTTCCAGGCCATGACCTTCCGGTCCATGTGTCTCAGGGGACTTCCGTCCCAACCAGGTAAACATTCCGGTCTTACCCATGTCGACCTTTCGGTCCACCGGTCCACATCATAATGCCTTCCGGCCCATAACATAATGTCTTCCGGCCCATTACATAATGCCTTCCGGCCTATATCAACATGGCATACAAATCACACACATAGCGCATACGAAACAGGCAACTCATACAATGCATATATCTCGTAACATACCGGACCTTCCGGTCATACATAGGTACCCTTCCAGCTACAGTATAGTGAGAAGACTCACCTCGTATGATGTCTAGTGACTCAGGTGCTCGATATCTCTGAATCTCACAACAACAACCTAGCCTCGCCTAATCACATCAAATAATTATTTCAAATCATTAACGGCTCTCAAGGCTATACTATTTTCCTTTCTAAAATTCCACAGAAGGGTAAAAGACCATTTTACCCCTCTTTGACCCAAAAATCCACATGTTGACTAAAACCCTAAAAGTCAACAGCAAGCAGTACGCGAGACGTACCAGATCCTGTACGCGGGGCGTACCCTTGCTTTCAAAAAACGGGGTATGCGACCCTCTACGCGGCGCGTACTAGGATTACGCCCAGCGTAATGCCCAGTTTCTTTATCCAGCACATTCAGGCCTTAATCGGTTAAGACTTGTATCCAAACTTCAGATCTGACTCCTCTAATGTGTCTTAATCCATCAAGCTGAAACCTTTAAGCCTTTGCATGGCTGTAAGGGTCACTTTGTGCTCAAAACACCTTTCACCTTTCCATAATGAGGCTATAAATCATGCATGACACAAGATCCACGTCCAAGACTAGATCTTTATGACTCCTCAACACATATTACACTAAAAAAAGGTCAGATGTAAGCTTATGGAGACTCTTTGCACATAAAGTCTCCAACTTTGAACCAAAAACCCTAAAAATGGTCCAACAAGCAAAACTTATGAAGAACAAGGAAAGCTTTGAGCTTTATACCTCAGAAAGGATCTCCAACCAATGTAGAGCTCGGATCTACACTTGTTCTTCAACTTCTAGCTCCAACAATGGCTCCTTCTTCTCCTTCTTCACCTTGAAAAGACAACTTCAAGCTCAAAAACACACACACAAGCCAAAGCACGAATCTCAGCTCTCCAAAGACTCACTCAAGGGTGTATGGTGGCTAGGGCAAAGGACTACATGCCCGGCGTAACCTTGGGTACGCCCAACGTACCCGAATGGACCCGCGTACAAAATAAGCGTGCGAGTACATGCGGCGTACCCCCAGTACGCCCAATGTACTCACCAAATCCAACTTTCAACTTTAAGGGACTAATTTGCCAATTCTCCAAAATAGAAGGGTCATAAAACTAACCTTGCTTTCGAGCTGTTACATCAGTGGTGATCCGCGATGGCTCACGGCGGTAGGCTGTGGCAGCCACCATTTCCAATGGTGGTGGTGATGGTTCCTATCCTAGAACAGCATAAACAATTTCACACACGACATACATACCCACACAGCCACCTCCTACGGTGGCTGGTGGCGGCAAAGTGGTGGCGGTGGATTTCCCGATCAATGACTCGCATATAACACCTCAAATGTCGTGAACAACCTAAAAACTCGACCATCCTCATATTCAGCCACCTCACAATCTCAATCGTATGATGGAGATCTAAAAACTCCTATGCCAACTCATGTGTCTCAATCGCCTGAGCACACTCTGCCCAGAATCTTGTCTAAAAGTCATCCCGTGACATAGCATCAACTACATCATCACTCAACCTTTTACCGACCTATTTCCATTAATCACGTGCACTGTCCTTCAGGAGGCAGGAAGCAAGTCGGTCCTTGTCCCCTTTTGAGACTACGACTGGTACGAATGCACCGGATCCCATCAGAACTCCGCAGTTAAGCGTGCTTGGGCAAGAGCAGTACTAGGATGGGTGACCCCCTAGGAAGTCCTCGTGTTGCACCCCCTTTTTCGTTGCCAGTTTGCGTTTTTTTAGGTTTTAGGTGCGGTTTTTTTTCCTTCTTGCTATGATTATGCTCGGGCGGCCTCCGGTTCAATGTTGATTGTTTTCGTGTTTCCGGAACGGAGCCGATCCCTCACCTAGGTCCCACGCCTCGCGTACGAAAGCAAACGAGGTTCTGCGTCTTGTAAGACATAAAAACAATAAGCATGGATAGTATTTCGGGTGCGATCATTGATATGTGCATAATTAGTTCATATTAAGTATACATTTTTATTCATTTATTAGCTAAATTATTGCATATTATGGACAAAAGGTACTTAAAAGTGTTAAATTATGTTTTTCAGTCCAAAGATGAAGCTCAGAAGCGAAAGGAAGCGGGAGAAACAGTTAGAAGATCGAGAATGAAATAAAGAAGAAAAACACTAAAAATGGCACCTACTCGGCGAGTCAGATCGACTACTCGGTGAGTCCAATCGAAGAATCGAGAAGATAATGACTCGGGATCCCAGAGAGTTATCGCAATACGGGGAATGTGAGAGGGACTCGACGAGTCACCACTTGACTCGAAGAGTCGATTTGTATATTTAAAGATAATTCCACAGATCGAATGGGAGGAGTTCTGGGACGATTCAGAAGTACTTTGCTACGATTGAGAAGCCAGAAAAACCCTAGAAGACGACGAAGGAAGCTAGAATTCAATTCCGGAGTGTAATTAAGGAAAATTTCATCATTCCACTTATTCTTTTGTTTTATCATTATGATTAAGCAACTTGACTTTGTTTGTTTGCTGTTATTTACTTTAATTATGAGCTAAAACCTTTAGACTTCTATTTGGGGATACAAAGTTGACAATATGGTTTGATTGATTAGTAGGATTAATTCCAAGTTGGTGAATTTTTGTTATTTTAGCTTGCTAAAGAACCTTGTGTGTGAATAATAATTAATTTTCTGTTAATAGGAAGATAATTGATTAGCATGAACATCTATTGATTATTGACCTCATATGCTATGTGATCACTACGCTATATGTCTAGGATTAACGAATATGAAACTAGAGTTAATAAGAAAATTGAGTAAATTCATATGCAACTTTTAAGATGACCATCAAACAAGAAGTTAATTAAAAGAATAAATTAGTTAACTATTGCAAGTCTAACTTAACCCGAATAATTAATCTAGTGAATATAATTAAATTAGACAATTGGCCACTGTTTAAGTTAGTTTATTTGCTAAGGATTAGGGTAGTGAACACGAATCTAATCACTTGAATCGGTAACCAACGAAAGAATTAATCCATTGCACCATTACCTTGAAATCAACCATAAAGTTAACCAAGTTGAACTAAATAGAAGTTCCTTTCCAATTATTGAATCTAGTTAAGTCGTTATTTTCTAGTCATAAATTAGTAATAGTTAGTAAGTTTCTAGTCTTGTAAAACTAGAGAAAAACCCTTACTTCTTAATTAACTTAGATAAAATTAGTTTTTAATTTAATTTGCCATTCCCTGTGTTCGATACCCTGCTTATTTAGCTATACCACAATTGATAGGTTCACTGCCTTTTGTGTGTTATTTGATAATTAAAAGTAGGTTTAAAACTAAGTGAATTTGCACACATCAAGCTTTTTGGCGCCGTTGCCGGGGAACGGTTCTAAAATTAGTATTAAATTCTAGTTTAATCGATCCTTTGTGTGGGATTTATCTTACACAAAGTTATTTACAAAGTAATTCAGTAAGTAATATTAGTTTGAATAAAATTCTGTTTTTAGGATAACTAGAATTTTTTTTTTTAGTTTTTGCTTTGAACTCGCCGAGTGCATTCGTGCCGACTCGGCGAGTACATCGCTGTTTCAGCTTTATTTTTTTATTCCGTTTTTGTTCTTTTTACGCGTTTCGTTTCTTTTGTTTTGTTTTTTTAGTTGTTTCATGACCCGATGATCTAATACACCTCTGGTACCTCCTTTGGAAGACCCGGAATCCGCACTAAGAAGAAGCAAAGGAAAAGCCATTGGAGAAACCACATCTTCAAAGAACTCACCACTCAAAAACTTAAAATCCGTTTTCAGCAAGAAGAAGAGCAGCAAATCAGGAGCATCCAGTGCCTCGTTGACAGTTGAAGAATCAATTCAAGAAGATATCGAGTACGAGACCGAGGAAGAAGAAGAGCATACTTACGAGCACGAAACCGATTCCGAAGAAGAGTTAGCTATCATAATGGCTAACATTGATGAAGTCCCCATGGGGGAATGGAAGAAAAGGATGCGTGATGACACCGGGCCGGGACTTGTGCAACCCGCAATTCCCGCGACCGCCACTTTCGAACTAAAAGGCCATATTCTCACCCAACTCAAGGAGATTCCTTTTTACGGGAAGGATCACGAAGACACTTACAAGCACTTGGACGAAGTGAATGATGTGGCCGATTACTTCAACGTCCCGAATGTTCCACGCGAAACCCAGCTTCTTCGCATGCTTCGTATCACATTTAAAGGAGCTACAAAAGATTGGTTAAAGTCACTTCCTCCCGGATCGGTCACCACATGGGCCAAGATGAAAGAAGAGTTCATAGACCATTTCTGCCCACCCTCCAAGATAGCCAAGCTAAAGAAAGCCATTGCCAACTTCGAGCAACAACCCGGAGAATCTTTTTATGAAGCTTGGGAAAGGTACAAGAGCCTACTTAGAAATTGCCCACACCATGACCTTAATGGCCAACAAGAGGTCTCCATTTTCTATGATGGAGTCAATGTCACCACAAGGCAATTACTTGATTCTCAAGGCTCGCTCACAAAGAAGGCACCCACGGTAATTAAAGAATTAATTGAAGAATTCTCTAAGCACTCTAGAGAATACCACAATCCGAGAAACGAAGTAAGTCGAGGGGTAGTAAACGCGGCAAATGATAGCATGGCGGCAGTGATAGCAAAGCTTGATAGTCTAGATCGAAGAATGACAAAAATGGATCAAGAAATCCATGCTATTAGGGTAGGATGCGAAAATTGTAGAGGGCCCCATCTCAAAAAGGATTGTGATTTGGATGAGAATGGACATAAGAAAGCTCAAGTCTTTTATTCAAGTGGTGATCGATATGATGAAAATTGGCGGAAACCTAAGAAGGATTGGCTACCATACGAGGAGTATAAGAAGGCAAAGGAGGAGAAATACAAGCAGAAGGAGAGGGGACTATACCAAAAGGAAGAACCGATAGAAAAGAAAGCCGATTTAGAAGAGTTATTCACTAGATTCATAGCCGCGTCCGAAAAAAGACACAATGATCACGATGCTGCCATACACGAGACCAGAAACATGCTTAGGAATCAGCAAGCATCAATTCTCAACATTGAGAAACAGCTGGGGCAACTTGCGCATCAAGTGAATGATAGAAGACCGGGTCAACTTCCGAGTAACACCGAACCCAATCCAAGAATGGAGAATGTAAGTGTAATAACCTCCAGCAGTGAAGAAACAGTTACAGAAGAACTGAGAATCTCCAAGAAGAAGGCAGAAAAGGTAGAAGAATCGGATCCAGCAAAACCCGATCTGACTCGTCGAGTCACTCCAATGGACTCGACGAGTCCATGCATAAATGAGAAAACTGTCAGTTCTTTGAAGCCTTATAATCCTCCTCTGCCATACCCAATCAAAGCCATAACTGCAGAAAAAGTAGAAGCATACAGAACCTTCATGACGCATGTTAAAGCTTTACAAGTTAATGTGCCATTTGTGGAAACAATGCTACAAACACCTAAGTACTTCAACTTGCTTAAGGGCCTTTTTGCTGCTAGGAAGGATTTGGCTGAAATCGCGGAAATATTGATGAGTGAACTACCTGAAAAGAAGGGTGATCTGGGAAATATGGTGATTCCGTGCCAATTTGGTAATGAAGTTTTCACCTAAGCATTAGCTGATTCTGGGGCAAGCATCAATTTGATGCCTTTGTCATTCTTTAAGAAGTTGAATTTACCAAAACCAAGGCCGGTGAATATGAAGATCCATTTGGCGGACAAGACGATAATTCATCCACAAGGCGTTTGTGATGATCTCCTAATAAAAGTTGACGATTTTATTTTCCCAGTAGACTTCGTGGTAGTTGATATGAAAGAAGACCCCGAAATTCCAATTATTTTGGGGAGATCATTCTTGAACACCGCGTGTGCTTTAATTGATATATGTGAGTCTACATTGACATTAAGGGTGGGTGATGAATCTATAATGTTTAAAGCTATTCCAGAAGCCAAGCAAGAAAAGGAAAAGAATGAAGAAATCTCAATTATCCAATTGGATGATGAGATATTAAAAAGAGAGCTTGAATTTTTGGTAAAAGATGATCCAAGCAAGTTTTTGATACACTCTGAAGAAGATGTAGATGTTAACAAGGACTTGGAGGAGTTAGAAAAGCTACTGGAAGGAGCCAACTCAGAAAACACCCAAGAAGTGATGAAACCCGATCATACTCGCCGAGTCACTTTAATGGACTCGATGAGTCCAGTCGAATTTGACAAGGACTTGACCGACTTAAATCTGTTTGTTACTAGTTCTTCACATACCTTGAATTTAGATATTATTCATGATTCTTTAGAAGAACAAACAGCAGAAGGAGGAAAGGGAAGGAAAGTTCAATACGCCGATGTAGCATGTCTTGATACAATTCCGTTTGAAGATGGGTTGAGCACTGGAAAGGATGAAGAGACAAAGGAAATGAGGGTGGAAGCTGATCAACCATTCGCTACTAAACCTAAAGCACGAACCATCATGAAATGTGAAGTAATTAAATTTAAAGAGAAGGACGTGCAAGAGAAGGTGAAAAAGAATGGGGTAAAGAAGAAAAAGAGGAAAAGGGAAGCCCAAGCAGCTGAGGATGAGGCTGTGAAAAGGAAAAGAGATGCATTGAAAAGGGCTTACAAGAAGAAGATTCACGCTTACAAGACCAAGTATAAATCACAAAAAGTTAGGCGTGCGTTCCCGATGCTCGGAGATGACGAAACGTAGATGGGAAGGAGTCTAGCTAATGACTCCTTAAAAAGAAGCGCTTGGCGGGAGGCAACCCGTTATATAGAGTTTGCTTTCTTTTACTTTTTAGTTTTTTTTAATTTTTCCTTCGTTTTTAGAATTTTAATCTTCCAAATCATCGGACATGTCTGCTTGAGAGTGTGCATAGGTTAAGTGTGGGGTGAAATGATTTTAAATAAATAACAAAATTTTGAAAATTATGAATTTTTTGCAAGAGATTCGCCGAGTCTGACCACGACTCGACGAGTCCATATGGATTTCAGAAAAAGTTTGACTTCGCGACTAGACTCGCCGAGTCGGTATTATTTACAGAAAAAAAAATTCGAAATTACTTTTACAACTGGTAACTAGGGTTTTAACCCTAAGAATCAGTTTTTCACATATACACTCGCCAGGCGCCTCTTTCTAAACTTTCTCTCAAGCATTCATCTTTGTTCTTCAAGTTTTCTTCAAATTTCTCAAGTTCAATCTCAAAAGGTAACAAATTTCTTCTTGTTTTCTGTTAAGAACGTGAATATAAGGCCATCTATGGTAGCAATTGCATGAAAAACCCGTTTTTGAAAAGTAATAAATTTCTAGGGTTTTGATTTTTCATGAATTATGTTGTTTTAACTGCTTATTCTGGCCTTAATACCTTAATAGTAAGTGCTTAGACAAAACCCTTGACGAAATTTCCAGGTTTCATGGTCTAATTTTCATCGACCCGCCGACTGACTCGTGCAGTTCGCGCGACTCGCCGAGTCGAGCCTGGACTCGACGAGTCGAGTCGGGAAACATATGGGAGATATTTGTTTTTTTTAATTATATTCTGTGTTTTCTGGGTTTTGTGTATTTGTTTTGCAGAAATCATGTTCAGAAGGGGGCAAAGTTCCAGTGGCAACCAAGGGGATTTTCCATGGCTAAACTTCCCACAAATCGAGTCTGCTTCGACATTGCGGAAATGGAAGAAGAAGCTGGCTGATATCAAGAAGAAAGAGGTCTATGTGCCCAAGCGGATAGATTGGGATTGGCTGCAGAATGTTCGTTATGAGGAGGAGTTAGCTCCGTATCTCTTGAAGGAGTTTCACCATGATGGCGAAACAATGGTTTGTGACGGGTGGAGCCGGGTCTTCCGTATTCAAGAGTCGGTTTATTTGGAGCTTTGTTTGGAGTTTTTCTCCACGGTATCTTTCACCGGGGGAGTGGATGCTTATCACTCGTCCAGCTTCAGTTTTTGTCTTGGGGGAGAGTTTCGTCAATGCTCTATGGTGGATCTTGCCTGTCGATTAGGGGTTTATGATCAGCCCTTGGTCTCAACACCCATCTTTCGGGCCTTTTTGGCACAAACCCATATGGTGTTTCCCGAAGGAGTTACGAGTATGGGCTGGTGGAATACTATTGGTAACAAAGTCTATATTCCAAAGTCAGCACAGGAAGGGAGCATTCGATCCCCAACACATCGCCTCATACACCGCCTCATTTCATCCACCATCAATCAACGAAAGGATGATGACAAGGTTTCCAACCTTGACGTCTTCTATTTATGGAGCATCATTACACCCGACGTTTTTTGCAACATTCCTTGGTGTCTAGCTTCATATCTCTCAGAGGGTGCGGTCAAGGATCGCAAAACTTCCCGAATTAATAGTGGGATGTTTGTCACCCGGTTGGCCAACTCATTCGGGTTGATGAACCGCGGTGCGTGGAACTTCATGACGTTGATCCCTACACCTCCGTTCAATCCAATTCTTTTCCGGAGAGCGAGGATTATTGAAGATTATGGTGGTGGCCATTATGCCATCCCGAATGATGATCCGGTTGTTGGTCCCGAAGCACCGGGGAGGAGGGTTCGTTCGACGAGAGAGCGGGATATTGAGGAGGAGCCGCCGGTGATTCCGGTTGAGAATGACGAAGTACCAATGGATTGGTACAATGTAGAGATGAGGCGACTACAGGATCAAATGGCGCGGGGCTTGAATTTTAGCAACCAATCTCATATCCGACTTTTTGACCACTTTAACATTCCACACATCGATGGTGGTAACTTTCCATGTATTCCATCATGGGAAGAAGTGATAAGTGCAAGAAGAAGTGGGGCTGGAGGAAGTGGAATAGGGCTTGATGATGATGATGAGGAGGATTGATTTTTTTTTTATGTGTTTTTATTGAACAATTTTTAATTTTGTGTTTGTTTGTTTTATTTGGTTTGTTTGATGTTTTTTAAAACTTGCTTTTGATGTTTAATTGATGTTTGATGCTTTGACAAATTTTCAGAATTGAATTAGGAGTGCTAGCTTCAAAAAGGGTTTAGAGTTATAGAATCAAAGTGAGAAAGAGAGTCAAGAAAAAGGAGTGTTAGAGTTAAAGTATTGAGTCCGGTCCTTAGAGATGTTGGCAAGGGAGTCTAGAAGTGAATAGAAAGTATAGAGAGTTTATTGGAAGCTGGATCAGATGCAGAATTCTATAATTTTCATTCAGTGACCAACTCGTCGAGTGCACTAAACTGACTCGACGAGTCGCCCTTAATTCTCAAAAATCCGAAGATTTCCCGAAGTAACTCGACGAGTCGTTTGGTTTCATGTCGAAGGGGCTGCTGATTTTATGCTAATTAGAGTACCACTTGACTATTTATTCTTTCCATATTAATTCCTGAAGATATTACACTGTTTCCGAGTATTTGGAGCGACCCACACGAGATTTGACGCCCAAGGCATGGATGAGATGTTACCATGTCTAAAGTCAATTGAAGTTGGAGCTAAAATGAAAGTGATCAACCTATCCACTGCTATCCCAGGGGAGTTTGTTCCAATTCCCTCTTTAGTTTCTTTTTATGTTTTTATTATGCATAATATGCAATGAGGGCATTGCATCAAATAAGTGTGGGGTAGGGGGTTGGTTACATAATAGAAAATTTAGAGTCTTAATTTAGGTTAATTTTAAAATTTTGCATACCAAAAGTATTACTTAGGACTTTATTTAGAAAATTTTGGTAAAAGTAATTAGGACTCCATGTTAGAGTTGTGTTGATAATTGCATGATAACCCAAATGTTTAGTTGAGCCTATATACGTTCTAGTGCATTTGTGGCTTCCTTATTCCAGTGAAATCATGGGACAAAAACACAACCTTGCTCAGCCCAAGGGATGCAATATGTTTAGCAGCCTAAACTTGAAATGTATCCATGAAGATTGTTATCGTTAGCCAATAAAGGTTGAGATTGAGCGCCCCTGCTTAAGCATGTAGGGATTTGAGTGAAAAAAGTGAGGTACATGTAAAAAAAGAGAGAGAGAATTACAAGAGAAATTGTATGAATTTTGGAGCAATTAAAGTGAAGATCAAAAGATCAAAATTCCAAGAAATCCAAAAAGTTGAAGATACCTGAAAATCAAACAATAAAGGTGGTGAATTCAAAGAGATCAAAGCAAATATCAAAGAAGAGATGAATTCAAAAGAGCTCCATAGTGGTATCAAAAAGTTGTAATTCTAGATTATGTATGCTTGGGTTGCTCAATTAAAAACACATTGAGGGTAAGAGGTTTTCTGCGGATGGATTCGCAGGGTTGCATAAAATGAGCATAGTTCGGGGTGAGTGGGCAAGTGTTTATGAGGATTGTGAGTATTTGGAGTATGGGAGGTTTTTAGGAAAAAATTTAGACACAAATGCATGCGTTGCGGTCTTGGCATAATGGATGGGTTACATTGGAGTTGTTATATATGATTCTAATATGTTTAAAATTCAGTTTTGCTTGGGGGCAAGCAAAAGACAAGTGTGGGGTATTTTGATATGTGCATAATTAGTTCATATTAAGTATACATTTTTATTCATTTATTAGCTAAATTATAGCATATTATGGACAAAAGGTACTTAAAAGTGTTAAATTATGTTTTTCAGTCCAAAGATGAAGCTCAGAAGCGAAAGGAAGCGGGAGAAACAGTTAGAAGATCGAGAATGAAATAAAGAAGAAAAACACTAAAAATGGCACCTACTCGGCGAGTCAGATCGACTACTCGGCGAGTCCAATCGAAGAATCGAGAAGATAATGACTCGGGATCCTAGAGAGTTACCGCAATACGGGGAATGTGAGAGGGACTCGACGAGTCACCACTTGACTCGACGAGTCGATTCGTATATTTAAAGATAATTCCACAGATCGAATGGGAGGAGTTCTGGGACGATTCAGAAGTACTTTGCTACGATTGAGAAGCCAGAAAAACCCTAGAAGACGACGAAGGAAGCTAGAATTCAATTCCGGAGTGTAATTAAGGAAAATTTCATCATTCCACTTATTCTTTTGTTTTATCATTATGATTAAGCAACTTGACTTTGTTTGTTTGCTGTTATTTACTTTAATTATGAGCTAAAACCTTTAGACTTCTATTTGGGGATACAAAGTTGACAATATGGTTTGATTGATTAGTAGGATTAATTCCAAGTTGGTGAATTTTTGTTATTTTAGCTTGCTAAAGAACCTTGTGTGTGAATAATAATTAATTTTCTATTAATAGGAAGATAATTGATTAGCATGAACATCTATTGATTATTGACCTCATATGCTATGTGATCACTACGCTATATGTCTAGGATTAACGAATATGAAACTAGAATTAATAAGAAAATTGAGTAAATTCATATGCAACTTTTAAGATGACCATCAAACAAGAAGTTAATTAAAAGAATAAATTAGTTAACTATTGCAAGTCTAACTTAACCCGAATAATTAATCTAGTGAATATAATTAAATTAGACAATTGGCCACTGTTTAAGTTAGTTTATTTGCTAAGGATTAGGGTAGTGAACACGAATCAAATCACTTGAATCGGTAACCAACGAAAGAATTAATCCATTGCACCATTACCTTGAAATCAACCATAGAGTTAACCAAGTTGAACTAAACAGAAGTTCCTTTCCGATTATCGAATCTAGTTAAGTCGTTATTTTCTAGTCTTAAATTAGTAATAGTTAGTAAGTTTCTAGTCTTGTAAAACTAGAGAAAAACCCCTACTTCTTAATTAACTTAGATAAAATTAGTTTTTAATTTAATTTGCCGTTCCCTGTGTTCGATACCCTGCTTAGTTAGCTATACCACAATTGATAGGTTCACTGCGTTTTGTGTGTTATTTGATAATTAAAATTAGGTTTAAAACTAAGTGAATTTGCACACATCAATCATACCAGCACTAATGCACCGGATCCCATCAGAAATCTGCAGTTAAGCGTGCATAGGCGAGAGTAGTACTAGGATGGGTGACACCCTGGGAAGTCCTTGTGTTGCACCCCCTTTTTCGTTGCCAGTTTGCGTTTTTTTAGGTTTTAGGTGCGGTTTTTTTTTCTTTCTTGCTATGATTTTGCTCGGGCAGCCTCAGATTCAATGTTGATTGTTTTCGTGTTTCCGGAACGGAGCCGATCCCTCACCTAGGTCCCACGCCTCGCATACGAAAGCAAACGAGGTTCTGCGTCTTATAAGTCTTAAAAACACGAAGCATGGATAGTATTTCAGGTGCGATCATACCAGCACTAATGCACCTGATCCCATCAGAACTCCGCAGTTAAGCGTGCTTGGGCGAGTGTAGTACTAGAATGGGTGACCCCCAGGGAAGTCCTCGTGTTGCACCCCCTTTTTTCGTTGCCAGTTTGCGTTTTTTTAGGTTTTAGGTGCGGTTTTTTTTCCTTCTTCTATGTTTATGCTCGGTCGGCCTCCGGTTCAATGTTGATTGTTTTCGTGTTTCCGGAACGGAGCCGATCCTTCACCTAGGTCCCACGCCACGCGTATGAAAGCAAACGAGGTTCTACGTCTTGTAAAACATAAAAACAATAAGCATGGATAGTATATCGGGTGCGATCATACCAGCACTAATGCACCGGATCCCATCAGAAATCCGCAGTTAAGCGTGCTTGGGCGAGAGTGGTACTAGGATGGGTGACCCCCTAGGAAGTCCTTGTGTTGCACCCCCTTTTTCGTTCCCCGTTTGCGTTTTTTTAAGTTTTAGGTGTGGTTTTTTTCTTTCTTGCTATGATTATGCTCGGGCGGCCTCCGGTTCAATGTTGATTGTTTTCGCGTTTCCGGAACGGAACCGATCCCTCACCTAGGTCCCACTGCTCGCATACGAAAGCAAACGAGGTTCTGCGTCTTGTAATACATAAAAACAATAAGCATGGATAGTATTTCGGGTGCGATCCTACCAGCACTAATGCACCGGATCCGATCAGAACATTGCGGTTAAGCGTGCTTGGGCGAGAGTAGTACTAGGATGGGTGACCACCTGGGAAGTCCTCTTGTTGCACCCCCTTCTTCGTTGCCCGTTTGCGTTTGTTTAAGTTTTTGGTGCGGTTTTTTTTTTCTTTCTTGCTATGTCTATGCTCGGGCGGCCTCCGGTTCAATGTTGATTGATTTCGTGTTTCTAAAACGGAGCCGATCCCTCACGTGGGTCCCACGCCTCGCGTACGAAAGCAAACGAGGTTCTGCGACTTGTAAGACATAAAAACAAAAAGTATGGATAGTATTTAGGGTGCGATCATACTAGCATTAATGCACCTGATCCCATCAGAACTCCGCAGTTAAGCATGCTTGGGCGAGAGTAGTACTAGAATGGGTGACCCCCTGGGAAGTCCTCGTGTTGCACCCCCTTTTTTCGTTGCTAGTTTGCGTTTTTTTAGGTTTTAGGTGCGGTTTTTTTTTTCCTTTTTGCTATGTTTATGCTCGGGCGGCCTCCGGTTCAATGTTGATTGTTTTCGTGTTTCCGGAACGGAGCCGATCCTTAACCTAGGTCCCACGCCTCGCGTACGAAAGCAAACGAGGTTCTACGTCTTGTAAGACATAAAAACAATAAGCATGGATAGTATTTCGGGTGCGATCATACCATCACAAATGCACCGGATCCCATCAGAACTCTGCAGTTAAGCGTGCATAGGCGAGAGTAGTACTAGGATGCGTGACACCGTGGGAAGTCCTTGTGTTGCACCCCCTTTTTCGTTGCCAGTTTGCGTTTTTTTAGGTTTTAGGTGCGGGTTTTTTTTTTCTTTATTGCTATGATTATGCTCGGGCGGCCTCAGATTCAATGTTGATTGTTTTCGTGTTTCCGGAACGGAGCCGATCCCTCACCTAGGTCCCACGCCTCGCGTACGAAAGCAAACGAGGTTCTACGTCTTATAAGTCATAAAAACAAGAAGCATGGATAGTATTTCAGGTGCGATCATACCAGCACTAATGCACCTGATCCCATCAGAATTCCACAGTTAAGCGTGCTTGGGCGAGTGTAGTACTAGAATGGTTGACCCCCTGGGAAGTCCTCGTGTTGCACCCCCTTTTTTCGTTGCCCGTTTGCGTTTTTTTAGGTTTTAGGTGCGGTTTTTTTTCCTTCTTGCTATGTTTATGCTCAGGCAGCCTCCGGTTCAATGTTGATTGTTTTCGTGTTTCCGGAACGGAGCCGATCCTTCACCTAGGTCCCACGCCTCGCGTATGAAAGCAAACGAGGTTCTGCGTCTTGTAAAACATAAAAACAATAAGCATGGATAGTATTTCGGGTGCGATCATACCAGCATTAATGCACCGGATCCTAGGGGTGTTCGTTTGGATGGATCGGTTTGATCCGATCGAATCAAGTGAATCCAAATTGATTTCGGTTTTCAAAGCATGGATCCAAATAGTCCAGACTAAATTCAAATCCGATCTGATCCGATCCAATTACAATTTGGTTGGATCGCTTTTTATAATTCGGGTTTTAAAAACCGAAACATTTTAAAATGACATATAATTATAATATTACCGAATTTTAGACAAGAAGCGAAAAAAAATTATGTAGTTTTGATTTGAAATTTATACACAACTACTACGAAAATATATTATAGTTAAATATTTTATAGATAGAAAACTTTTGAGAGATAATACATATTGATGTATTGATGTTTTTTTATCGGGTGAAATGTTTTGAACCTATTTGAAAAATAAATTACAAAATTAATAGATTACTATATATATATATATATATATATATATATATATATATATATATATATATATATATATATATATATGTATGTATATATATATATATATGTATATATATATATTATAAATAAATAAATAATAAATGTTTATTCGGTTTTTTTGGACTATTCGGTTCTTATTTTATAAACCAAAACCAATCCGAAATCAAAAATAATAATTCGGTTTTGTTGAAAACCAATCCAAAAATCCGAATATCCGAACCACATAGTCCAATCCAAATTGTCCAATTGGACAATTCGGTTTTATCTAAATAGTGAACAGCCCTACCGGATCCCATCAGAACTCCGCAATTAAGCGTGCTTGGGCGAGAGTAGTACTAGGATGGGTGACCCCCTAGGAAGTCCTCGTGTTGCACCCCCTTTTTCGTTGCTCGTTTGCGTTTTTTTAGGTTTTAGGTGCGGTTTTTTTTTCTTTCTTGCTATCTTTATGCTCGGGCGGCCTCCGGTTCCACGTTGATTATTTTCGTGTTTCCGGAACAGGGCCGATCCCTCACCTAGGTCCCACTGCTCGTGTACAAAAGCAAACGAGGTTCTGCGTCTTGTAATACATAATCACAATAAGCATGGATAGTATTTCGGGAGCGATCATACCAGCACTAATGCACCAAATCCAATCATAACTTTGCAGTTAAGCGTGCTTGGGCGAGAGTAGTACTAGGATGGGTGACCACGTCGGAAGTCCTCGTGTTGCACCCCCTTTTTTGTTGCCCGTTTGCGTTTTTTTAAGTTTTAGGTGCGGTTTTTTTTTCTTTCTTGCTATGTCTATGCTCGGGCGGCCTCCGGTTAATTATTGATTGATTTCGTGTTTCCGGAACGGAGCCGATCCCTCACGTAGGTCCCACACCTCGCATACCAAAGCAAACGAGGTTCTGCGACTTGTAAGACATAAAAACAAAAAGTAAGGATAGTATTTAGGGTGTGATCATACCAGCACTAATGCACCTGATCCCATCAGAACACCGCAGTTAACCGTGCTTGGGCGAGAGTAGTACTAGAATGGGTGACCCCCTAGGAAGTCCTTGTGTTGCACCCCCTTTTTTCGTTGCCAGTTTGCGTTTTTTTAGGTTTTAGGTGCGGTTTTTTTTTCCTTCTTGCTATGTTTATGCTCGGGCGGCCTCCGGTTCAATGTTGATTGTTTTCGTGTTTCCGGAACGGAGCCGATCCTTCACCTAGGACCCACGCCTCGCGTACGAAAGCAAACGAGGTTCTGCGTCTTCTAATACATAAAAACAATAAGCATGGATAGTATTTCGGATGCGATCATACCAGCACTAATGCACCAGATCCCATCAGAACTCCGCAGGTAAGCGTGCTTGGGCGAGAGTAGTACTAGGATAGGTGACCCCTGGGAAGTCCTCGTGTTGCACCCCTTTTTCATTGCTCGTTTGCGTTTTTTTGGGTTTTAGGTGCGGTTTTTTTTCTTTCTTGCTATGTCTATGCTCTGGCGGCCTCCGGTTCAATGTTGGTTGTTTTCGTGTTTCCGGAACGGAGTCGATCCCTCACGTGGGTCCCACGTCTCGCGTACAAAAGCAAAGGAGGTTCTGCGACTTGAAAGACATAAAAAAAATAAGCATGGATAGTATTTGGGGTGCTATCATACCAGCACTAATGCACCGTATCCCATCAGAACTCCACAGTTAAGCGTGCTTGGGCAAGAGTAGTACAAGGATGGGTGACCCCTGGGAAGTCCTCGTGTTGCACCCCCTTTTTCGTTGCCAGTATGCGTTTTTTTAGGTTTTAGGTGCGGTTTTTTTTTTCTTTCTTGCTATTTCTATGCTCGAGCGGCCTCCGGTTCAATGTTGATTGTTTTCGTGTTTCCGGAATGGAGCCGATCCCTCACCTAGGTCCCACGCCTCGCGTACGAAAGCAAACGAGGTTCTGCGTCTTGTAAGACATAAAAACAAAAAGCATGGATAGTATTTCGGGTGCGATCATACCAGCACTAATGCACCGGATCCCATCAGAACTCCGCAGTTAAGTGTGGTTGGGCGAGAATAGTACTAGGATGGGTGACCCCCTGGGAAGTCCTCGTGTTGCACCCCCTTTTTCGTTGCCCGTTTGCGTTTTTTTAGGTTTTAGGTGCGGTTTTTTTTTCTTTCTTGCTATGTCTATGATTGGGCGGCCTCCGGTTCAGTGTTCATTGTTTTCGTGTTTCCAGAACGGAGCTGATCCCTCACGTGGGTCTCACGCCTCACGTACGAAAGCAAACGAGGTTCTGCGACTTGTAAGACATAAAAACAATAAGCATGGATAGTATTTTGGGTGCGATCATACCAGCACTAATGCACCAGATCCCATCAGAACTCCGCAGTTAAGCTTGCTTAGGCGAGAGTAGTATTAGGATGGGTGACCCCCCTAGGAAGTCCTCGTGTTGCATCCCCTTTTTCGTTGCCCGTTTGAGTTTTTTAGGTTTTACGTGTGGTTGTTTTTCTTTCTTGCTATGTCTATGCTCTGGCGGCCTCCAGTTCAATGCTGATTGTTTTCGTGTTTCTAGAACGGAGCCGATCCCACACGTGGGTCCCACGCCTCGTGTACGAAAGCAAACGTGGTTCTGCGACTTGTAAGACATAAAAACAATAAGTATTGATAGTATTTAGGGTGCGATCATACCAGCACTAATGCACCTGATCCAATCAGAACACCGCAGTTAAGCGTGCTTGGGAGAGAGTAGTACTAGAATGGGTGACCCCTTGGGAAGTCCTCGTGTTGCACCCCCTTTTTTCGTTGCCAGTTTGCGTTTTTTTTAGGTTTTAGGTGCGGTTTTTTTTCTTTCTTGCTATGTCTATGCTCGGACGGCCTCCGGTTCAATGTTGATTGTTTTCGTGTTTCAGGAACAGAGCTGATCCCTCACGTGGGTCCCACGCTTCGCGTACGAAAGCAAACGAGGTTCTGCGAGTTGTAAGACATTAAAACTATAAGCATGGATAGTATTTTGGGTGCGATCATACCAGCACTAATGCATCGGATCCCATTAGAACTCAACAGTTAAGCGTGCTTGTGCGAGAGTAGTACTAGGATGGGTGACCCATGGGAAGTCCTCGTGTTGCACCCCCTTTTTCATTGCCCGTTTGCGTTTTTTTGGGTTTTAGGTGCGGTTTTTTTTTCTTTCTTGCTATGTCTAAGCTCTGGCGGCCTCCGGTTCAATGTTCGTTGTTTTCGTGTTTCCGGAATGGAGCCGATCTCTCACGTGCATCCCACGCCTCGCGTACAAAAGCAAACGAGGTTCTGCGACTTGTAAGACATTAAAACAATAAGCATGGATAGTATTTCGGGTGCGATCATACCAACACTAATGCATCGGAACCCATTAGAACTCAGCAGTTAAGCGTGTTTGTGCGAGAGTAGTACTAGGATGGGTGACCCCTGGGAAGTCCTTGTGTTGCACCCCCTTTTTCATTGCCCGTTTGCGTTTTTTTGGGCTTTAGGTGCGGTTTTTTTTCTTTCTTGCTATGTCTATGCTCGGGCGGCCTCCGGTTCAATGTTGTTTGTTTTCGTGTTTCTGGAACGGAGCCGATCCCTCACGTGGGTCCCACGCCTCGCGTACGAAAGCAAATGAGGTTCTATTACTTGTAAGACATAAAAACAATGAGCATGGATAGTATTTCGGGTGCGATCATACAAGCACTAATGCACCGGATCCCATTAGAACTCCGTAATTAAGTGTGCTTAGACGATAGTAGTATTAGGGTGGGTGACCCCCTAGGAAGTCCTCGTGTTGCACCCCCTTTTTCGTTGCCCGTTTGAGTTTTTTTAGGTTTTAGGTGCGTTTTTTTTTATTGCTATGTCTATACTCGGGCGGCCTCCGGTTCAATGTTGATTGTTTTCGTGTTTCCGGAACGGAGCCGATCCCTCACGTGGGTCCCACGCCTCGCGTACGAAAGGAAACGAGGTTCTGCGACTTCTAAGACATAAAAACAATAAGCATGGATATTATTTCGGGTGCGATCATACCAGCACTAATGCACCGGATCCCATCAAAACTCCGCAATTAAGCGCGCTTGGCAGTTTGCGTTTTTTTAGGTTTTAGGTGCGGTTTTTTTTTTCTTTCTTCCTATGATTATGCTCGGGCGGCCTCCGATTCAATGTTGATTGTTTTCGTGTTTCCGGAACGGAGCCTATCCCTCACGTGGGTCCCACGCCTCGCGTACGAAAGCAAACGAAGTTCATACAAGCACTAATGCACCGAATCACATCGGAACTCCGCAGTTAAGCGTGCTTGGGCGAGAGTAGTACTAGGATGGGTGACCCCCTGGGAAGTCCTCGTGTTGCACCCCCTTTTTCGTTGCCCGTTTGCGTTTTTTTAGGTTTTAGGTGCGTTTTTTTTCTTTCTTGCTATGTCTATGCTCGGGCGGCACCCGGTTCATCGTTGATTGTTTTCGTGTTTCCCGAACGGAGCCGATCCCTCACGTGGGTCCCACGCCTCGCGTACGAAAGCAAACGACGTTCTGCGTCTTGTAAGACATAAAAACAATTAGCATGGATAGTATTTCGGTTGTGATCATACCAGCACTAATGCACCAGATCCCATCAGAACTCCGCAGTTAAGCGTGCTTGGGCGAGAGTAGTACTAGGATGGGTGACCCCCTGGGAAGTCCTTGTGTTGCACCCCCTTTTTCGTTGCCCGTTTGCGTTTTTTTATGTTTTAGGTGCGTTTTTTTTTCTTTCTTGCTATGTCTATGCTCGAGCGGCACCCGGTACATCGTTGATTGTTTTCGTGTTTCCCGAACGGAGCCGATCCCTCACGTGGGTCCCACGCCTCGCGTACGAAAGCAAACGACGTTCTGCGTCTTGTAAGACATAAAAACAATAACCATGGATAGTATTTCGGGTGCGATCATACCAGCACTAATGCACCGGATCCCATTAGAACTCCGCAGTTAAGCGTGCTTGGGCGAGAGTAGTACTAGAATGGGTGACCCCCTAGGAAGTCCTCGTGTTGCACCCCCTTTTTCGTTGCCCGTTTGCGTTTTTTTAGGTTTTAGGTGCGTTTTTTTTTTCTTTCTTGCTATGTCTATGCTCGGGCGGCACCCGGTACATCGTTGATTGTTTTCGTGTTTCCCGAACAGAGCCGATCCCTCACGTGGGTCCCACGCCTCGCGTACGAAAGCAAACGACGTTCTGCGTCTTGTAAGACATAAAAACAATAAGCATGGATAGTATTTCGGGTGCGATCATACCAGCACTAATGCACCGGATCCCATCAGAACTCCGCAGTTAAGCGTGCTTGGGCGAGAGTAGTACTAGGATGGGTGACCCCTTGGGAAGTCCTCGTGTTGCACCCCCTTTTTCGTTGCCCGTTTGCGTTTTTTTAGGTTTTAGGTGCGTTTTTTTTCTTTCTTGCTATGTCTATGCTCGGGCGGCACCCGATTCATCGTTGATTGTTTTTGTGTTTCCCGAACGGAGCCGATCCCTCACGTGGGTCCCACGCCTCGCGTACGAAAGCAAACGACGTTCTGCGTCTTGTAAGACATAAAAACAATAAGCATGGATAGTATTTTGGGTGCGATCATACCAGCACTAATGCACCGGATCCCATCAGAACTCCGAAGTTAAGCATGCTTGGGCGAGAGTAGTACTAGGATGGGTGACCCCCTGGGAAGTCCTCGTGTTGCACCCCCTTTTTCGTTGCCCGTTTGCGTTTTTTTTAGGTTTTAGGTGCGTTTTTTTTTCTTTCTTGCTATGTCTATGCTCGGGCGGCATCCGGTTCATCGTTGACTGTTTTCGTGTTTCCCGAACGGAGCCGATCCCTCACGTGGGTCCCACGCCTCGCGTACGAAAGCAAACAACGTTCTGCGTCTTGTAAGACATAAAAAAATAAGCATGGATAGTATTTCGGGTGCGATCATACCAGCACTAATGCATCGGATCCCATCAGAACTCCGCAGTTAAGCGTGCTTGGGCGAGAGTAGTACTAGGATGGGTGACCCCCTGCGAAGTCCTCGTGTTGCACCCCGTTTTTCGTTGCCCGTTTGCGTTTTTTTTAGGTTTTAGGTGCGTTTTTTTTTTCTTTCTTGCTATGTCTATGCTCGGGCGGCATCCGGTTCATCGTTGATTGTTTTCGTGTTTCCCGACTGGAGTCGATCCCTCACGTGGGTCCCACGCATCGCGTACGAAAGCAAAACGACGTTCTGCGTCTTGTAAGACATAAAAACAATAAACATGGATAGTATTTCGGGTGCGATCATACCAGCACTAATGCACCGGATCCCATCAGAACTCCGCAGTTAAGCGTGCTTGGGCGAGAGTAGTACAAAGATGGGTGACCCCCTGGAAAGTCCTCGTGTTGCACCCTCTTTTTCGTTGCCCGTTTGCGTTTTTTTGGGTTTTAGGTGTGTTTTTTTTTTCTTTCTTGCTATGTCTATGCTCGGGCGGCATCCGGTTCATCGTTGATTGTTTTCGTGTTTCCCGAACGGAGCCGATCCCTCACGTGGGTCCCACGCCTCGCGTACGAAAGCAAACAACGTTCTGCGTCTTGTAAGACATAAAAACAATAAGCATGGATAGTATTTCGGGTGCGATCATACCAGCACTAATGCACCGGATCCCATCAGAACTCTACAGTTAAGCGTGCTTGGGCGAAAGTAGTACTAGGATGGGTGACCCCCTGGGAAGTCCTCATGTTGCACCCTTTTTTTCGTTGCGCGTTTGCGTTTTTTTTAGGTTTTAGGTGCGTTTTTTTTTTCTTGCTATGTCTATGCTCGGGCGGCATCCGGTTCATCGTTGACTGTTTTCGTGTTTCCAGAACGGAGCCGATCCCTCACGTGGGTCCCACGCCTCGCGTACGAAAGCAAACAACGTTCTGCGTCTTGTAAGACATAAAAACAATAAGCATGGATAGTATTTCGGGTGCGATCATACCAGCACTAATGAACCGGATCCCATCAGAACTCCGCAGTTAAGCGTGCTTGGGCGAGAGTAGTACTAGGATGGGTGACCCCCTGGGAAGTCCTCGTGTTGCACCCCTTTTTTCGTTGCCCGTTTGCGTTTTTTTAGGTTTTAGGTGCGTTTTTTTTTCCTTTCTTGCTATGTCTATGCTCGGGCGGCATCCGGTTCAATGTTGATCGTTTTCGTGTTTCCCTGAACGGAGCCGATCCCTCACGTGGGTCCCACGCCTCGCGTACGAAAGCAAACGAGGTTCTGCGTCTTGTAAGACATAAAAACAATTACCACGGATAGTATTTCGGGTGCGATCATACCAGCACTAATGCACCGGATCCCATCAGAACTCCGCAGTTAAGCGTGCTTGGGCGAGAGTAGTACTAGGATGGGTGACCCCCTAGGAAGTCCTCGTGTTGCACCCCTTTTTCGTTGCCCGTTTGCGTTTTTTTAGGTTTTAGGTGCTTTTTTTTTCCTTTCTTGCTATGTCTATGCTCGGGCGGCATCCGGTTCATCGTTGACTGTTTTCGTGTTTCCCGAACGGAGCCGATCCCTCACATGGGTCCCACGCCTCGCGTACGAAAGCAAACAACGTTCTGCGTCTTGTAAGACATAAAAACAATAAGCATGGATAGTATTTCGGGTGCGATCATACCAGCACTAATGAACCGGATCCCATCAGAACTCCGCAGTTAAGCGTGCTTGGGCGAGAGTAGTACAAAGATGGGTGATCCCCTGGGAAGTCCTCGTGTTGCACCCCCTTTATCGTTGCCCGTTTGCGTTTCTTTAGGTTTTAGGTGCGTTTTTTTTTCTTTCTTGCTATGTCTATGCTCGGGCGGCATCCGGTTCAATGTTGATCGTTTTCGTGTTTCCCTGAACGGAGCCGATCCCTCACGTGGGTCCCACGCCTCGCGTACGAAAGCAAACAACGTTCTGCGTCTTGTAAGACATAAAAACAGTTACCACGGATAGTATTTCGGGTGCGATCATACCAGCACTAATGAACCGGATCCCATCAGAACTCCGCAGTTAAGCGTGCTTGGGCGAGAGTAGTACTAGGATGGGTGACCCCCTAGGAAGTCCTCGTGTTGCACCCCTTTTTCGTTGCCCGTTTGCGTTTTTTTAGGTTTTAGGTGCGTTTTTTTTTTCTTTCTTGCTATGTCTATGCTCGGGCGGCATCCGGTTCATCGTTGACTGTTTTCGTGTTTCCCGAACGGAGCCGATCCCTCACGTGGGTCCCACGCCTCGCGTACGAAAGCAAACGACGTTCTGCGTCTTGTAAGACATAAAAACAATAAGCATGGATAGCATTTCGGGTGCGATCATACCAGCACTAATGCATCGGATCCCATCAGAACTCCGCAGTTAAGCGTGCTTGGGCGAGAGTAGTACAAAGATGGGTGACACACTGGAAAGTCCTCGTGTTGCACCCCCTTTATCGTTGCCCGTTTGCGTTTTTTTAGGTTTTAGGTGCGTTTTTTTTCCTTTCTTGCTATGTCTATGCTCGGGCGGCATCCGGTTCAATGTTGATCGTTTTCGTGTTTCCCTGAACGGAGCCGATCCCTCACGTGGGTCCCACGCCTCGCGTACGAAAGCAAACGAGGTTCTGCGTCTTGTAAGACATAAAAACAATTACCACGGATAGTATTTCGGGTGCGATCATACCAGCACTAATGCATCGGATCCCATTAGAACTCCGCAGTTAAGCGTGCTTGGGCGAGAGTAGTACTAGGATGGGTGACCCCCTGGGAAGTCCTCGTGTTGCACCCCCTTTTTCGTTGCCCGTTTGCGTTTTTTTAGGTTTTAGGTGCGTTTTTTTTCCTTTCTTGCTATGTCTATGCTCGGGCGGCATCCGGTTCAATGTTGATCGTTTTCGTGTTTCCCTGAACGGAGCCGATCCCTCAAATGGGTCCCACGCCTCGCGTACGAAAGCAAACGAGGTTCTGCGTCTTGTAAGACATAAAAACAATTACCACGGATAGTATTTCGGGTGCGATCATACCAGCACTAATGCACCGGATCCCATCAGAACTCCGCAGTTAAGCGTGCTTGGGCGAGAGTAGTACTAGGATGGGTGACCCCCTGGGAAGTCCTCGTGTTGCACCCCATTTTTCGTTGCCCGTTTGCGTTTTTTTAGGTTTTAGGTGCGTTTTTTTTTTCCTTTCTTGCTATGTCTATGCTCGGGCGGCATCCGGTTCAATGTTGATCGTTTTCGTGTTTCCCTGAACGGAGCCGATCCCTCACGTGGGTCCCACGCCTCGCGTACGAAAGCAAACGACGTTCTGCGTCTTGTAAGACATAAAAACAATATGCATGGATAGTATTTCGGGTGCGATCATACCAGCATTAATGCACCGGATCCCATCAGAACTCTGCAGTTAAGCGTGCTTGGGCGAAAGTAGTACTAGGATGGGTGACCCCCTGGGAAGTCCTCGTGTTGCATCCCCCTTTTTCGTTGCCCGTTTGCGTTTTTTTAGGTTTTAGGTGCGTATTTTTTTCTTTCTTGCTATGTCTATGCTCGGGCGGCATCCGGTTCATCGTTGACTGTTTTCGTGTTTCCCGAACGGAGCCGATCCCTCATGTGCGTCCCACGCCTCGCGTACGAAAGCAAACAACGTTCTGCGTCTTGTAAGACATAAAAACAATAAGCATGGATAGTATTTCGGGTGCGATCATACCAGCACTAATGAACCGGATCCCATCAGAACTCCGCAGTTAAGCGTGCTTAGGCGAGAGTAGTACTAGGATGGGTGACCCCTTGGGAAGTCCTCGTGTTGCACCCCCCTTTTCGTTGCCCGTTTGCGTTTTTTTAGGTTTTAGGTGCGTTTTTTTTTCTTTCTTGCTATGTCTATGCTCGGGCGACATCCGGTTCATCGTTGATTGTCTTCGTGTTTCCCGAACGGAGCCGATCCCTCACATGGGTCCCACGCCTCGCGTACGAAAGCAAACAACGTTCTGCGTCTTGTAAGACATAAAAACAATAAGCATGGATAGTATTTCGGGTGCGATCATACCAGCACTAATGCACCGGATCCCATCAGAACTCCGCAGTTAAGCGTGCTTGGGCGAGAGTAGTACAAAGATGGGTGACCCCCTGGAAAGTCCTCGTGTTGCACCCCCTTTTTCGTTGCCCGTTTGCGTTTTTTTGGGTTTTAGGTGCGTTTTTTTTTCTTTCTTGCTATGTCTATGCTCGGGCGGCATCCGGTTCATCGTTGATTGTTTTCGTGTTTCCCGAACGGAGCCGATCCCTCACGTGGGTCCCACGCCTCGCGTACGAAAGCAAACAACGTTCTGCGTCTTGTAAGACATAAAAACAATAAGCATGGATAGTATTTCGGGTGCGATCATACCAGCACTAATGCACCGGATCCCATCAGAACTCTGCAGTTAAGCATGCTTGGGCGAAAGTAGTACTAGGATGGGTGACCCCCTGGGAAGTCATCGTGTTGCACCCCCTTTTTCGTTGCCTGTTTGCGTTTTTTTTAGGTTTTAGGTGCGTTTTTTTTTCTTTCTTGGTATGTCTATGCTCGGGCGGCATCCGGTTCATCGTTGACTGTTTTCGTGTTTCCCGAATGGAGCCGATCCCTCACGTGGGTCCCACGCCTCGCGTACGAAAGCAAACAACGTTCTGCGTCTTGTAAGACATAAAAAAATAAGCATGGATAGTATTTCGGGTGCGATCATACCAGCACTAATGCACCGGATCCCATCAGAACTCCGCAGTTAAGCGTGCTTGGGCGAGAGTAGTACTAGGATGGGTGACCCCCTGGGAAGTCCTCGTGTTGCACCCCCTTTTTCGTTGCCCGTTTGCGTTTTTTTAGGTTTTAGGTGCGTTTTTTTTTTCTTTCTTGCTATGTCTATGCTCGGGCGGCATCCGGTTCATCGTTGACTGTTTTCGTGTTTCCCGAACGGAGTCGATCCCTCACGTGGGTCCCACGCCTCGCGTACGAAAGCAAACGACGTTCTGCGTCTTGTAAGACATAAAAACAATAAGCATGGATAGCATTTCGGGTGCGATCATACCAGCACTAATGCACCGGATCCCATCAGAACTCCGCAGTTAAGCGTGCTTGGGCGAGAGTAGTACAAAGATGGGTGACACACTGGAAAGTCCTCGTGTTGCACCCCCTTTATCGTTGCCCGTTTGCGTTTTTTTAGGTTTTAGGTGCGTTTTTTTTCCTTTCTTGCTATGTCTATGCTCGGGCGGCATCCGGTTCAATGTTGATCGTTTTCGTGTTTCCCTGAACGGAGCCGATCCCTCACGTGGGTCCCACGCCTCGCGTACGAAAGCAAACGAGGTTCTGCGTCTTGTAAGACATAAAAACAATTACCACGGATAGTATTTCGGGTGCGATCATACCAGCACTAATGCATCGGATCCCATTAGAACTCCGCAGTTAAGCGTGCTTGGGCGAGAGTAGTACTAGGATGGGTGACCCCCTGGGAAGTCCTCGTGTTGCACCCCCTTTTTCGTTGCCCGTTTGCGTTTTTTTAGGTTTTAGGTGCGTTTTTTTCCTTTCTTGCTATGTCTATGCTCGGGCGGCATCCGGTTCAATGTTGATCGTTTTCGTGTTTCCCTGAACGGAGCCGATCCCTCAAATGGGTCCCACGCCTCGCGTACAAAAGCAAACGAGGTTCTGCGTCTTGTAAGACATAAAAACAATTACCACGGATAGTATTTCGGGTGCGATCATACCAGCACTAATGCACCGGATCCCATCAGAACTCCGCAGTTAAGCGTGCTTGGGCGAGAGTAGTACTAGGATGGGTGACCCCCTCGGAAGTCCTCGTGTTGCACCCCATTTTTCGTTGCCCGTTTGCGTTTTTTTAGGTTTTAGGTGCGTTTTTTTTTTCCTTTCTTGCTATGTCTATGCTCGGGCGGCATCCGGTTCAATGTTGATCGTTTTCGTGTTTCCCTGAACGGAGCCGATCCCTCACGTGGGTCCCACGCCTCGCGTACGAAAGCAAACGACGTTCTGCGTCTTGTAAGACATAAAAACAATATGCATGGATAGTATTTCGGGTGCGATCATACCAGCATTAATGCACCGGATCCCATCAGAACTCTGCAGTTAAGCGTGCTTGGGCGAAAGTAGTACTAGGATGGGTGACCCCCTGGGAAGTCCTCGTGTTGCATCCCCCTTTTTCGTTGCCCGTTTGCGTTTTTTTAGGTTTTAGGTGCGTATTTTTTTCTTTCTTGCTATGTCTATGCTCGGGCGGCATCCGGTTCATCGTTGACTGTTTTCGTGTTTCCCGAACGGAGCCGATCCCTCACGTGGGTCCCACGCCTCGCGTACGAAAGCAAACAACGTTCTGCGTCTTGTAAGACATAAAAACAATAAGCATGGATAGTATTTCGGGTGCGATCATACCAGCACTAATGAACCGGATCCCATCAGAACTCCGCAGTTAAGCGTGCTTAGGCGAGAGTAGTACTAGGATGGGTGACCCCTTGGGAAGTCCTCGTGTTGCACCCCCCCCTTTTCGTTGCCCGTTTGCGTTTTTTTAGGTTTTAGGTGCGTTTTTTTTTTCTTTCTTGCTATGTCTATGCTCGGGCGACATCCGGTTCATCGTTGATTGTCTTCGTGTTTCCCGAACGGAGCCGATCCCTCACATGGGTCCCACGCCTCGCGTACGAAAGCAAACAACGTTCTGCGTCTTGTAAGACATAAAAACAATAAGCATGGATAGTATTTCGGGTGCGATCATACCAGCACTAATGCACCGGATCCCATCAGAACTCCGCAGTTAAGCGTGCTTGGGCGAGAGTAGTACAAAGATGGGTGACCCCCTGGAAAGTCCTCGTGTTGCACCCCCTTTTTCGTTGCCCGTTTGCGTTTTTTTGGGTTTTAGGTGCGTTTTTTTTTCTTTCTTGCTATGTCTATGCTCGGGCGGCATCCGGTTCATCGTTGATTGTTTTCGTGTTTCCCGAACGGAGCCGATCCCTCACGTGGGTCCCACGCCTCGCGTACGAAAGCAAACAACGTTCTGCGTCTTGTAAGACATAAAAACAATAAGCATGGATAGTATTTCGGGTGCGATCATACCAGCACTAATGCACCGGATCCCATCAGAACTCTGCAGTTAAGCATGCTTGGGCGAAAGTAGTACTAGGATGGGTGACCCCCTGGGAAGTCATCGTGTTGCACCCCCTTTTTCGTTGCCTGTTTGCGTTTTTTTTAGGTTTTAGGTGCGTTTTTTTTTCTTTCTTGCTATGTCTATGCTCGGGCGGCATCCGGTTCATCGTTGACTGTTTTCGTGTTTCCCGAACGGAGCCGATCCCTCACGTGGGTCCCACGCCTCGCGTACGAAAGCAAACAACGTTCTGCGTCTTGTAAGACATAAAAAAATAAGCATGGATAGTATTTCGGGTGCGATCATACCAGCACTAATGCACCGGATCCCATCAGAACTCCGCAGTTAAGCGTGCTTGGGCGAGAGTAGTACTAGGATGGGTGACCCCCTGGGAAGTCCTCGTGTTGCACCCCCTTTTTCGTTGCCCGTTTGCGTTTTTTTAGGTTTTAGGTGCGTTTTTTTTTCCTTTCTTGCTATGTCTATGCTCGGGCGGCATCCGGTTCAATGTTGATCGTTTTCGTGTTTCCCTGAACGGAGCCGATCCCTCACGTGGGTCCCACGCCTCGCGTACGAAAGCAAACGAGGTTCTGCGTCTTGTAAGACATAAAAACAATTACCACGGATAGTATTTCGGGTGCGATCATACCAGCACTAATGCACCGGATCCCATCAGAACTCCGCAGTTAAGCGTGCTTGGGCGAGAGTAGTACTAGGATGGGTGACCCCCTAGGAAGTCCTCGTGTTGCACCCCTTTTTCGTTGCCCGTTTGCGTTTTTTTAGGTTTTAGGTGCGTTTTTTTTTCTTTCTTGCTATGTCTATGCTCGGGCGGCATCCGGTTCATCGTTGATTGTTTTCGTGTTTCCCGAACGGAGCCGATCCCTCACGTGGGTCCCACGCCTCGCGTACGAAAGCAAACAACGTTCTGCGTCTTGTAAGACATAAAAACAATAAGCATGGATAGTATTTCGGGTGCGATCATACCAGCACTAATGCACCGGATCCCATCAGAACTCTACAGTTAAGCGTGCTTGGGCGAAAGTAGTACTAGGATGGGTGACCCCCTGGGAAGTCCTCATGTTGCACCCCTTTTTTCGTTGCGCGTTTGCGTTTTTTTTAGGTTTTAGGTGCGTGTTTTTTTTTCTTGCTATGTCTATGCTCGGGCGGCATCCGGTTCATCGTTGACTGTTTTCGTGTTTCCCGAACGGAGCCGATCCCTCACGTGGGTCCCACGCCTCGCGTACGAAAGCAAACAACGTTCTGCGTCTTGTAAGACATAAAAACAATAAGCATGGATAGTATTTCGGGTGCGATCATACCAGCACTAATGCACCGGATCCCATCAGAACTCCGCAGTTAAGCGTGCTTGGGCGAGAGTAGTACTAGGATGGGTGACCCCCTGCGAAGTTCTCGTGTTACACCCCGTTTTTCGTTACCCGTTTGCGTTTTTTTTAGGTTTTAGGTGCGTTTTTTTTCTTTCTTGCTATGTCTATGCTCGGGCGGCATCCGGTTCATCGTTGACTGTTTTCGTGTTTCCCGAACGGAGCCGATCCCTCACGTGGGTCCCACGCCTCGCGTACGAAAGCAAACGACGTTCTGCGTCTTGTAAGACATAAAAACAATAAGCATGGATAGCATTTCGGGTGCGATCATACCAGCACTAATGCACCGGATCCCATCAGAACTCCGCAGTTAAGCGTGCTTGGGCGAGAGTAGTACAAAGATGGGTGACACACTGGAAAGTCCTCGTGTTGCACCCCCTTTATCGTTGCCCGTTTGCATTTTTTTAGGTTTTAGGTGCGTTTTTTTTCCTTTCTTGCTATGTCTATGCTCGGGCGGCATCCGGTTCAATGTTGATCGTTTTCGTGTTTCCCTGAACGGAGCCGATCCCTCACGTGGGTCCCACGCCTCGCGTACGAAAGCAAACGAGGTTCTGCGTCTTGTAAGACGTAAAAACAATTACCACGGATAGTATTTCGGGTGCGATCATACCAGCACTAATGCACCGGATCCCATCAGAACTCCGCAGTTAAGCGTGCTTGGGCGAGAGTAGTACTAGGATGGGTGACCCCCTGGGAAGTCCTTGTGTTGCACCCCTTTTTCGTTGCCCGTTTGCGTTTTTTTAGATTTTAGGTGCGTTTTTTTTTTTCTTTCTTGCTATGTCTATGCTCGGGCGGCATCCGGTTCATCGTTGACTGTTTTCGTGTTTCCCGAACGGAGCCGATCCCTCACGTGGGTCCCACGCCTCGCGTACGAAAGCAAACGACGTTCTGCGTCTTGTAAGACATAAAAACAATAAGCATGGATAGCATTTCGGGTGCGATCATACCAGCACTAATGCACCGGATCCCATCAGAACTCCGCAGTTAAGCGTGCTTGGGCGAGAGTAGTACAAAGATGGGTGACACACTGGAAAGTCCTCGTGTTGCACCCCCTTTATCGTTGCCCGTTTGCGTTTTTTTAGGTTTTAGGTGCGTTTTTTTTCCTTTCTTGCTATGTCTATGCTCGGGCGGCATCCGGTTCAATGTTGATCGTTTTCGTGTTTCCCTGAACGGAGCCGATCCCTCACGTGGGTCCCACGCCTCGCGTACGAAAGCAAACGAGGTTCTGCGTCTTGTAAGACATAAAAACAATTACCACAGATAGTATTTCGGGTGCGATCATACCAGCACTAATGCATCGGATCCCATTAGAACTCCGCAGTTAAGCGTGCTTGGGCGAGAGTAGTACTAGGATGGGTGACCCCCTGGGAAGTCCTCGTGTTGCACCCCCTTTTTCGTTGCCCGTTTGCGTTTTTTTAGGTTTTAGGTGCGTTTTTTTTCCTTTCTTGCTATGTCTATGCTCGGGCGGCATCCGGTTCAATGTTGATCGTTTTCGTGTTTCCCTGAACGGAGCCGATCCCTCAAATGGGTCCCACGCCTCGCGTACGAAAGCAAACGAGGTTCTGCGTCTTGTAAGACATAAAAACAATTACCACGGATAGTATTTCGGGTGCGATCATACCAGCACTAATGCACCGGATCCCATCAGAACTCCGCAGTTAAGCGTGCTTGGGCGAGAGTAGTACTAGGATGGGTGACCCCCTGGGAAGTCCTCGTGTTGCACCCCATTTTTCGTTGCCCGTTTGCGTTTTTTTAGGTTTTAGGTGCGTTTTTTTTTTCCTTTCTTGCTATGTCTATGCTCGGGCGGCATCCGGTTCAATGTTGATCGTTTTCGTGTTTCCCTGAACGGAGCCGATCCCTCACGTGGGTCCCACGCCTCGCGTACGAAAGCAAACGACGTTCTGCGTCTTGTAAGACATAAAAACAATATGCATGGATAGTATTTCGGGTGCGATCATACCAGCATTAATGCACCGGATCCCATCAGAACTCTGCAGTTAAGCGTGCTTGGGCGAAAGTAGTACTAGGATGGGTGACCCCCTGGGAAGTCCTCGTGTTGCATCCCCCTTTTTCGTTGCCCGTTTGCGTTTTTTTAGGTTTTAGGTGCGTATTTTTTTCTTTCTTGCTATGTCTATGCTCGGGCGGCATCCGGTTCATCGTTGACTGTTTTCGTGTTTCCCGAACGGAGCCGATCCCTCACGTGGGTCCCACGCCTCGCGTACGAAAGCAAACAACGTTCTGCGTCTTGTAAGACATAAAAACAATAAGCATGGATAGTATTTCGGGTGCGATCATACCAGCACTAATGAACCGGATCCCATCAGAACTCCGCAGTTAAGCGTGCTTAGGCGAGAGTAGTACTAGGATGGGTGACCCCTTGGGAAGTCCTCGTGTTGCACCCCCCTTTTCGTTGCCCGTTTGCGTTTTTTTAGGTTTTAGGTGCGTTTTTTTTTTCTTTCTTGCTATGTCTATGCTCGGGCGACATCCGGTTCATCGTTGATTGTCTTCGTGTTTCCCGAACGGAGCCGATCCCTCACATGGGTCCCACGCCTCGCGTACGAAAGCAAACAACGTTCTGCGTCTTGTAAGACATAAAAACAATAAGCATGGATAGTATTTCGGGTGCGATCATACCAGCACTAATGCACCGGATCCCATCAGAACTCCGCAGTTAAGCGTGCTTGGGCGAGAGTAGTACAAAGAGGGGTGACCCCCTGAAAAGTCCTCGTGTTGCACCCCCTTTTTCGTTGCCCGTTTGCGTTTTTTTGGGTTTTAGGTGCGTTTTTTTTCTTTCTTGCTATGTCTATGCTCGGGCGGCATCCGGTTCATCGTTGATTGTTTTCGTGTTTCCCGAACGGAGCCGATCCCTCACGTGGGTCCCACGCCTCGCGTACGAAAGCAAACAACGTTCTGCGTCTTGTAAGACATAAAAACAATAAGCATGGATAGTATTTCGGGTGCGATCATACCAGCACTAATGCACCGGATCCCATCAGAACTCTGCAGTTAAGCATGCTTGGGCGAAAGTAGTACTAGGATGGGTGACCCCCTGGGAAGTCATCGTGTTGCACCCCCTTTTTCGTTGCCCGTTTGCGTTTTTTTTAGGTTTTAGGTGCGTTTTTTTTTCTTTCTTGCTATGTCTATGCTCGGGCGGCATCCGGTTCATCGTTGACTGTTTTCGTGTTTCCCGAACGGAGCCGATCCCTCACGTGGGTCCCACGCCTCGCGTACGAAAGCAAACAACGTTCTGCGTCTTGTAAGACATAAAAAAATAAGCATGGATAGTATTTCGGGTGCGATCATACCAGCACTAATGCACCGGATCCCATCAGAACTCCGCAGTTAAGCGTGCTTGGGCGAGAGTAGTACTAGGATGGGTGACCCCCTGCGAAGTCCTCGTGTTGCACCCCGTTTTTCGTTGCCCGTTTGCGTTTTTTTTAGGTTTTAGGTG
Organism: Lactuca sativa; assembly: GCF_002870075.4. Taxonomy (NCBI): domain Eukaryota; kingdom Viridiplantae; phylum Streptophyta; class Magnoliopsida; order Asterales; family Asteraceae; genus Lactuca; species Lactuca sativa. Next base: position 200,166,042 of record NC_056623.2, read on the forward strand.
CGTTTTTTTTTTCTTTCTTGCTATGTCTATGCTCGGGCGGCATCCGGTTCATCGTTGATTGTTTTCGTGTTTCCCGACTGGAGTCGATCCCTCACGTGGGTCCCACGCATCGCGTACGAAAGCAAAACGACGTTCTGCGTCTTGTAAGACATAAAAACAATAAACATGGATAGTATTTCGGGTGCGATCATACCAGCACTAATGCACCGGATCCCATCAGAACTCCGCAGTTAAGCGTGCTTGGGCGAGAGTAGTACAAAGATGGGTGACCCCCTGGAAAGTCCTCGTGTTGCACCCTCTTTTTCGTTGCCCGTTTGCGTTTTTTTGGGTTTTAGGTGTGTTTTTTTTTTTCTTTCTTGCTATGTCTATGCTCGGGCGGCATCCGGTTCATCGTTGATTGTTTTCGTGTTTCCCGAACGGAGCCGATCCCTCACGTGGGTCCCACGCCTCGCGTACGAAAGCAAACAACGTTCTGCGTCTTGTAAGACATAAAAACAATAAGCATGGATAGTATTTCGGGTGCGATCATACCAGCACTAATGCACCGGATCCCATCAGAACTCTACAGTTAAGCGTGCTTGGGCGAAAGTAGTACTAGGATGGGTGACCCCCTGGGAAGTCCTCATGTTGCACCCTTTTTTTCGTTGCGCGTTTGCGTTTTTTTTAGGTTTTAGGTGCGTTTTTTTTTTCTTGCTATGTCTATGCTCGGGCGGCATCCGGTTCATCGTTGACTGTTTTCGTGTTTCCCGAACGGAGCCGATCCCTCACGTGGGTCCCACGCCTCGCGTACGAAAGCAAACAACGTTCTGCGTCTTGTAAGACATAAAAACAATAAACATGGATAGTATTTCGGGTGCGATCATACCAGCACTAATGAACCGGATCCCATCAGAACTCCGCAGTTAAGCGTGCTTGGGCGAGAGTAGTACTGGGATGGGTGACCCCCTGGGAAGTCCTCGTGTTGCACCCCCTTTTTCGTTGCCCGTTTGCGTTTTTTTAGGTTTTAGGTGCGTTTTTTTTTCCTTTCTTGCTATGTCTATGCTCGGGCGGCATCCGGTTCAATGTTGATCGTTTTCGTGTTTCCCTGAACGGAGCCGATCCCTCACGTGGGTCCCACGCCTCGCGTACGAAAGCAAACGAGGTTCTGCGTCTTGTAAGACATAAAAACAATTACCACGGATAGTATTTCGGGTGCGATCATACCAGCACTAATGCACCGGATCCCATCAGAACTCCGCAGTTAAGCGTGCTTGGGCGAGAGTAGTACTAGGATGGGTGACCCCCTAGGAAGTCCTCGTGTTGCACCCCTTTTTCGTTGCCCGTTTGCGTTTTTTTAGGTTTTAGGTGCGTTTTTTTTTCCTTTCTTGCTATGTCTATGCTCGGGCGGCATTCGGTTCATCGTTGACTGTTTTCGTGTTTCCCGAACGGAGCCGATCCCTCACATGGGTCCCACGCCTCGCGTACGAAAGCAAACAACGTTCTGCGTCTTGTAAGACATAAAAACAATAAGCATGGATAGTATTTCGGGTGCGATCATACCAGCACTAATGAACCGGATCCCATCAGAACTCCGCAGTTAAGCGTGCTTGGGCGAGAGTAGTACAAAGATGGGTGATCCCCTGGGAAGTCCTCGTGTTGCACCCCCTTTATCGTTGCCCGTTTGCGTTTTTTTAGGTTTTAGGTGCGTTTTTTTTTTCTTTCTTGCTATGTCTATGCTCGGGCGGCATCCGGTTCAATGTTGATCGTTTTCGTGTTTCCCTGAACGGAGCCGATCCCTCACGTGGGTCCCACGCCTCGCGTACGAAAGCAAACAACGTTCTGCGTCTTGTAAGACATAAAAACAGTTACCACGGATAGTATTTCGGGTGCGATCATACCAGCACTAATGAACCGGATCCCATCAGAACTCCGCAGTTAAGCGTGCTTGGGCGAGAGTAGTACTAGGATGGGTGACCCCCTAGGAAGTCCTCGTGTTGCACCCCTTTTTCGTTGCCCGTTTGCGTTTTTTTAGGTTTTAGGTGCGTTTTTTTTTCTTTCTTGCTATGTCTATGCTCGGGCGGCATCCGGTTCATCGTTGACTGTTTTCGTGTTTCCCGAACGGAGCCGATCCCTCACGTGGGTCCCACGCCTCGCGTACGAAAGCAAACGACGTTCTGCGTCTTGTAAGACATAAAAACAATAAGCATGGATAGCATTTCGGGTGCGATCATACCAGCACTAATGCACCGGATCCCATCAGAACTCCGCAGTTAAGCGTGCTTGGGCGAGAGTAGTACAAAGATGGGTGACACACTGGAAAGTCCTCGTGTTGCACCCCCTTTATCGTTGCCCGTTTGCGTTTTTTTAGGTTTTAGGTGCGTTTTTTTTCCTTTCTTGCTATGTCTATGCTCGGGCGGCATCCGGTTCAATGTTGATCGTTTTCGTGTTTCCCTGAACGGAGCCGATCCCTCACGTGGGTCCCACGCCTCGCGTACGAAAGCAAACGAGGTTCTGCGTCTTGTAAGACATAAAAACAATTACCACGGATAGTATTTCGGGTGCGATCATACCAGCACTAATGCATCGGATCCCATTAGAACTCCGCAGTTAAGCGTGCTTGGGCGAGAGTAGTACTAGGATGGGTGACCCCCTGGGAAGTCCTCGTGTTGCACCCCCTTTTTCGTTGCCCGTTTGCGTTTTTTTAGGTTTTAGGTGCGTTTTTTTTCCTTTCTTGCTATGTCTATGCTCGGGCGGCATCCGGTTCAATGTTGATCGTTTTCGTGTTTCCCTGAACGGAGCCGATCCCTCAAATGGGTCCCACGCCTCGCGTACGAAAGCAAACGAGGTTCTGCGTCTTGTAAGACATAAAAACAATTACCACGGATAGTATTTCGGGTGCGATCATACCAGCACTAATGCACCGGATCCCATCAGAACTTCGCAGTTAAGCGTGCTTGAGCGAGAGTAGTACTAGGATGGGTGACCCCCTGGGAAGTCCTCGTGTTGCACCCCATTTTTCGTTGCCCGTTTGCGTTTTTTTAGGTTTTAGGTGCGTTTTTTTTTTCCTTTCTTGCTATGTCTATGCTCGGGCGGTATCCGGTTCAATGTTGATCGTTTTCGTGTTTCCCTGAACGGAGCCGATCCCTCACGTGGGTCCCACGCCTCGCGTACGAAAGCAAACGACGTTCTGCGTCTTGTAAGACATAAAAACAATATGCATGGATAGTATTTCGGTTGCGATCATACCAGCATTAATGCACCGGATCCCATCAGAACTCTGCAGTTAAGCGTGCTTGGGCGAAAGTAGTACTAGGATGGGTGACCCCCTGGGAAGTCCTCGTGTTGCATCCCCCTTTTTCGTTGCCCGTTTGCGTTTTTTTAGGTTTTAGGTGCGTATTTTTTTCATTCTTGCTATGTCTATGCTCGGGCGGCATCCGGTTCATCGTTGACTGTTTTCGTGTTTCCCGAACGGAGCCGATCCCTCACGTGGGTCCCACGCCTCGCGTACGAAAGCAAACAACGTTCTGCGTCTTGTAAGACATAAAAACAATAAGCATGGATAGTATTTCGGGTGCGATCATACCAGCACTAATGAACCGGATCCCATCAGAACTCCGCAGTTAAGCGTGCTTAGGCGAGAGTAGTACTAGGATGGGTGACCCCTTGGGAAGTCCTCGTGTTGCACCCCCCTTTTCGTTGCCCGTTTGCGTTTTTTTAGTTTTTAGGTGCGTTTTTTTTTTCTTTCTTGCTATGTCTATGCTAGGGCGACATCCGGTTCATCGTTGATTGTCTTCGTGTTTCCCGAACGGAGCCGATCCCTCACATGGGTCCCACGCCTCGCGTACGAAAGCAAACAACGTTCTGCGTCTTGTAAGACATAAAAACAATAAGCATGGATAGTATTTCGGGTGCGATCATACCAGCACTAATGCACCGGATCCCATCAGAACTCCGCAGTTAAGCGTGCTTGGGCGAGAGTAGTACAAAGATGGGTGACCCCCTGGAAAGTCCTCGTGTTGCACCCCCTTTTTCGTTGTCCGTTTGCGTTTTTTTGGGTTTTAGGTGCGTTTTTTTTTTCTTTCTTGCTATGTCTATGCTCGGGCGGCATCCGGTTCATCGTTGATTGTTTTCGTGTTTCCCGAACGGAGCCGATCCCTCACGTGGGTCCCACGCCTCGCGTACGAAAGCAAACAACGTTCTGCGTCTTGTAAGACATAAAAACAATAAGCATGGATAGTATTTCGGGTGCGATGATACCAGCACTAATGCACCGGATCCCATCAGAACTCTGCAGTTAAGCATGCTTGGGCGAAAGTAGTACTAGGATGGGTGACCCCCTGGGAAGTCATCGTGTTGCACCCCCTTTTTCGTTGCCCGTTTGCGTTTTTTTAGGTTTTAGGTGCGTTTTTTTTTCCTTTCTTGCTATGTCTATGCTCGGGCGGCATCCGGTTCAATGTTGATCGTTTTCGTGTTTCCCTGAACGGAGCCGATCCCTCACGTGGGTCCCACGCCTCGCGTACGAAAGCAAACGACGTTCTGCGTCTTGTAAGACATAAAAACAATATGCATGGATAGTATTTCGGGTGCGATCATACCAGCATTAATGCACCGGATCCCATCAGAACTCTGCAGTTAAGCGTGCTTGGGCGAAAGTAGTACTAGGATGGGTGACCCCCTGGGAAGTCCTCGTGTTGCATCCCCCTTTTTCGTTGCCCGTTTGCGTTTTTTTAGGTTTTAGGTGCGTATTTTTTTCTTTCTTGCTATGTCTATGCTCGGGCGGCATCCGGTTCATCGTTGACTGTTTTCGTGTTTCCCGAACGGAGCCGATCCCTCACGTGGGTCCCACGCCTCGCGTACGAAAGCAAACAACGTTCTGCGTCTTGTAAGACATAAAAACAATAAGCATGGATAGTATTTCGGGTGCGATCATACCAGCACTAATGAACCGGATCCCATCAGAACTCCGCAGTTAAGCGTGCTTAGGCGAGAGTAGTACTAGGATGGGTGACCCCTTGGGAAGTCCTCGTGTTGCACCCCCCTTTTCGTTGCCCGTTTGCGTTTTTTTGGGTTTTAGGTGCGTTTTTTTTTCTTTCTTGCTATGTCTATGCTCGGGCGGCATCCGGTTCATCGTTGATTGTTTTCGTGTTTCCCGAACGGAGCCGATCCCTCACGTGGGTCCCACGCCTCGCGTACGAAAGCAAACAACGTTCTGCGTCTTGTAAGACATAAAAACAATAAGCATGGATAGTATTTCGGGTGCGATCATACCAGCACTAATGCACCGGATCCCATCAGAACTCTGCAGTTAAGCATGCTTGGGCGAAAGTAGTACTAGGATGGGTGACCCCCTGGGAAGTCATCGTGTTGCACCCCCTTTTTCGTTGCCCGTTTGCGTTTTTTTTAGGTTTTAGGTGCGTTTTTTTTTCTTTCTTGCTATGTCTATGCTCGGGCGGCATCCGGTTCATCGTTGACTGTTTTCGTGTTTCCCGAACGGAGCCGATCCCTCACGTGGGTCCCACGCCTCGCGTACGAAAGCAAACAACGTTCTGCGTCTTGTAAGACATAAAAAAATAAGCATGGATAGTATTTCGGGTGCGATCATACCAGCACTAATGCACCGGATCCCATCAGAACTCCGCAGTTAAGCGTGCTTGGGCGAGAGTAGTACTAGGATGGGTGACCCCCTGGGAAGTCCTCGTGTTGCACCCCCTTTTTCGTTGCCCGTTTGCGTTTTTTTAGGTTTTAGGTGCGTTTTTTTTTCCTTTCTTGCTATGTCTATGCTCGGGCGGCATCCGGTTCAATGTTGATCGTTTTCGTGTTTCCCTGAACGGAGCCGATCCCTCACGTGGGTCCCACGCCTCGCGTACGAAAGCAAACGAGGTTCTGCGTCTTGTAAGACATAAAAACAATTACCACGGATAGTATTTCGGGTGCGATCATACCAGCACTAATGCACCGGATCCCATCAGAACTCCGCAGTTAAGCGTGCTTGGGCGAGAGTAGTACTAGGATGGGTGACCCCCTAGGAAGTCCTCGTGTTGCACCCCTTTTTCGTTGCCCGTTTGCGTTTTTTTAGGTTTTAGGTGCGTTTTTTTTTCTTTCTTGCTATGTCTATGCTCGGGCGGCATCCGGTTCATCGTTGATTGTTTTCGTGTTTCCCGAACGGAGCCGATCCCTCACGTGGGTCCCACGCCTCGCGTACGAAAGCAAACAACGTTCTGCGTCTTGTAAGACATAAAAACAATAAGCATGGATAGTATTTCGGGTGCGATCATACCAGCACTAATGCACCGGATCCCATCAGAACTCTACAGTTAAGCGTGCTTGGGCGAAAGTAGTACTAGGATGGGTGACCCCCTGGGAAGTCCTCATGTTGCACCCCTTTTTTCGTTGCGCGTTTGCGTTTTTTTTAGGTTTTAGGTGCGTGTTTTTTTTTCTTGCTATGTCTATGCTCGGGCGGCATCCGGTTCATCGTTGATTGTTTTCGTGTTTCCCGAACGGAGCCGATCCCTCACGTGGGTCCCACGCCTCGCGTACGAAAGCAAACAACGTTCTGCGTCTTGTAAGACATAAAAACAATAAGCATGGATAGTATTTCGGGTGCGATCATACCAGCACTAATGCACCGGATCCCATCAGAACTCCGCAGTTAAGCGTGCTTGAGCGAGAGTAGTACTAGGATGGGTGACCCCCTGCGAAGTTCTCGTGTTACACCCCGTTTTTCGTTACCCGTTTGCGTTTTTTTTAGGTTTTAGGTGCGTTTTTTTTTCTTTCTTGCTATGTCTATGCTCGGGCGGCATCCGGTTCATCGTTGACTGTTTTCGTGTTTCCCGAACGGAGCCGATCCCTCACGTGGGTCCCACGCCTCGCGTACGAAAGCAAACGACGTTCTGCGTCTTGTAAGACATAAAAACAATAAGCATGGATAGCATTTCGGGTGCGATCATACCAGCACTAATGCACCGGATCCCATCAGAACTCCGCAGTTAAGCGTGCTTGGGCGAGAGTAGTACAAAGATGGGTGACACACTGGAAAGTCCTCGTGTTGCACCCCCTTTATCGTTGCCCGTTTGCATTTTTTTAGGTTTTAGGTGCGTTTTTTTTCCTTTCTTGCTATGTCTATGCTCGGGCGGCATCCGGTTCAATGTTGATCGTTTTCGTGTTTCCCTGAACGGAGCCGATCCCTCACGTGGGTCCCACGCCTCGCGTACGAAAGCAAACGAGGTTCTGCGTCTTGTAAGACGTAAAAACAATTACCACGGATAGTATTTCGGGTGCGATCATACCAGCACTAATGCACCGGATCCCATCAGAACTCCGCAGTTAAGCGTGCTTGGGCGAGAGTAGTACTAGGATGGGTGACCCCCTGGGAAGTCCTTGTGTTGCACCCCTTTTTCGTTGCCCGTTTGCGTTTTTTTAGATTTTAGGTGCGTTTTTTTTTTCTTTCTTGCTATGTCTATGCTCGGGCGGCATCCGGTTCATCGTTGACTGTTTTCGTGTTTCCCGAACGGAGCCGATCCCTCACGTGGGTCCCACGCCTCGCGTACGAAAGCAAACGACGTTCTGCGTCTTGTAAGACATAAAAACAATAAGCATGGATAGCATTTCGGGTGCGATCATACCAGCACTAATGCACCGGATCCCATCAGAACTCCGCAGTTAAGCGTGCTTGGGCGAGAGTAGTACAAAGATGGGTGACACACTGGAAAGTCCTCGTGTTGCACCCCCTTTATCGTTGCCCGTTTGCGTTTTTTTAGGTTTTAGGTGCGTTTTTTTTCCTTTCTTGCTATGTCTATGCTCGGGCGGCATCCGGTTCAATGTTGATCGTTTTCGTGTTTCCCTGAACGGAGCCGATCCCTCACGTGGGTCCCACGCCTCGCGTACGAAAGCAAACGAGGTTCTGCGTCTTGTAAGACATAAAAACAATTACCACAGATAGTATTTCGGGTGCGATCATACCAGCACTAATGCATCGGATCCCATTAGAACTCCGCAGTTAAGCGTGCTTGGGCGAGAGTAGTACTAGGATGGGTGACCCCCTGGGAAGTCCTCGTGTTGCACCCCCTTTTTCGTTGCCCGTTTGCGTTTTTTTAGGTTTTAGGTGCGTTTTTTTTCCTTTCTTGCTATGTCTATGCTCGGGCGGCATCCGGTTCAATGTTGATCGTTTTCGTGTTTCCCTGAACGGAGCCGATCCCTCAAATGGGTCCCACGCCTCGCGTACGAAAGCAAACGAGGTTCTGCGTCTTGTAAGACATAAAAACAATTACCACGGATAGTATTTTGGGTGCGATCATACCAGCACTAATGCACCGGATCCCATCAGAACTCCGCAGTTAAGCGTGCTTGGGCGAGAGTAGTACTAGGATGGGTGACCCCCTCGGAAGTCCTCGTGTTGCACCCCATTTTTCGTTGCCCGTTTGCGTTTTTTTAGGTTTTAGGTGCGTTTTTTTTTTCCTTTCTTGCTATGTCTATGCTCGGGCGGCATCCGGTTCAATGTTGATCGTTTTCGTGTTTCCCTGAACGGAGCCGATCCCTCACGTGGGTCCCACGCCTCGCGTACGAAAGCAAACGAGGTTCTGCGTCTTGTAAGACATAAAAACAATTACCACAGATAGTATTTCGGGTGCGATCATACCAGCACTAATGCATCGGATCCCATTAGAACTCCGCAGTTAAGCGTGCTTGGGCGAGAGTAGTACTAGGATGGGTGACCCCCTGGGAAGTCCTCGTGTTGCACCCCCTTTTTCGTTGCCCGTTTGCGTTTTTTTAGGTTTTAGGTGCGTTTTTTTTTCCTTTCTTGCTATGTCTATGCTCGGGCGGCATCCGGTTCAATGTTGATCGTTTTCGTGTTTCCCTGAACGGAGCCGATCCCTCAAATGGGTCCCACGCCTCGCGTACGAAAGCAAACGAGGTTCTGCGTCTTGTAAGACATAAAAACAATTACCACGGATAGTATTTCGGGTGCGATCATACCAGCACTAATGCACCGGATCCCATCAGAACTCCGCAGTTAAGCGTGCTTGGGCGAGAGTAGTACTAGGATGGGTGACCCCCTGGGAAGTCCTCGTGTTGCACCACATTTTTCGTTGCCCGTTTGCGTTTTTTTAGGTTTTAGGTGCGTTTTTTTTTTTCCTTTCTTGCTATGTCTATGCTCGGGCGGCATCCGGTTCAATGTTGATCGTTTTCGTGTTTCCCTGAACGGAGCCGATCCCTCACGTGGGTCCCACGCCTCGCGTACGAAAGCAAACGACGTTCTGCGTCTTGTAAGACATAAAAACAATATGCATGGATAGTATTTCGGGTGCGATCATACCAGCATTAATGCACCGGATCCCATCACAACTCTGCAGTTAAGCGTGCTTGGGCGAAAGTAGTACTAGGATGGGTGACCCCCTGGGAAGTCCTCGTGTTGCATCCCCCTTTTTCGTTGCCCGTTTGCGTTTTTTTAGGTTTTAGGTGCGTATTTTTTTCTTTCTTGCTATGTCTATGCTCGGGCGGCATCCGGTTCATCGTTGACTGTTTTCGTGTTTCCCGAACGGAGCCGATCCCTCACGTGGGTCCCACGCCTCGCGTACGAAAGCAAACAACGTTCTGCGTCTTGTAAGACATAAAAACAATAAGCATGGATAGTATTTCGGGTGCGATCATACCAGCACTAATGAACCGGATCCCATCAGAACTCCGCAGTTAAGCGTGCTTAGGCGAGAGTAGTACTAGGATGGGTGACCCCTTGGGAAGTCCTCGTGTTGCACCCCCCTTTTCGTTGCCCGTTTGCGTTTTTTTAGGTTTTAGGTGCGTTTTTTTTTTCTTTCTTGCTATGTCTATGCTCGGGCGACATCCGGTTCATCGTTGATTGTCTTCGTGTTTCCCGAACGGAGCCGATCCCTCACATGGGTCCCACGCCTCGCGTACGAAAGCAAACAACGTTCTGCGTCTTGTAAGACATAAAAACAATAAGCATGGATAGTATTTCGGGTGCGATCATACCAGCACTAATGCACCGGATCCCATCAGAACTTCGCAGTTAAGCGTGCTTGGGCGAGAGTAGTACTAGGATGGGTGACCCCCTGGGAAGTCCTCGTGTTGCACCCCATTTTTCGTTGCCCGTTTGCGTTTTTTTAGGTTTTAGGTGCGTTTTTTTTTCCTTTCTTGCTATGTCTATGCTCGGGCGGCATCCGGTTCAATGTTGATCGTTTTCGTGTTTCCCTGAACGGAGCCGATCCCTCACGTGGGTCCCACGCCTCGCGTACGAAAGCAAACGACGTTCTGCGTCTTGTAAGACATAAAAACAGTTACCACGGATAGTATTTCGGGTGCGATCATACCAGCATTAATGCACCGGATCCCATCAGAACTCTGCAGTTAAGCGTGCTTGGGCGAAAGTAGTACTAGGATGGATGACCCCCTGGGAAGTCCTCGTGTTGCATCCCCCTTTTTCGTTGCCCGTTTGCGTTTTTTTAGGTTTTAGGTGCGTATTTTTTTCTTTCTTGCTATGTCTATGCTCGGGCGGCATCCGGTTCATCGTTGACTGTTTTCGTGTTTCCCGAACGGAGCCGATCCCTCACGTGGGTCCCACGCCTCGCGTACGAAAGCAAACAACGTTCTGCGTCTTGTAAGACATAAAAACAATAAGCATGGATAGTATTTCGGGTGCGATCATACCAGCACTAATGAACCGGATCCCATCAGAACTCCGCAGTTAAGCGTGCTTAGGCGAGAGTAGTACTAGGATGGGTGACCCCTTGGGAAGTCCTCGTGTTGCACCCCCCTTTTCGTTGCCCGTTTGCGTTTTTTTAGTTTTTAGGTGCGTTTTTTTTTCTTTCTTGCTATGTCTATGCTAGGGCGACATCCGGTTCATCGTTGATTGTCTTCGTGTTTCCCGAACGGAGCCGATCCCTCACATGGGTCCCACGCCTCGCGTACGAAAGCAAACAACGTTCTGCGTCTTGTAAGACATAAAAACAATAAGCATGGATAGTATTTCGGGTGCGATCATACCAGCACTAATGCACCGGATCCCATCAGAACTCCGCAGTTAAGCGTGCTTGGGCGAGAGTAGTACAAAGATGGGTGACCCCCTGGAAAGTCCTCGTGTTGCACCCCCTTTTTCGTTGTCCGTTTGCGTTTTTTTGGGTTTTAGGTGCGTTTTTTTTTTCTTTCTTGCTATGTCTATGCTCGGGCGGCATCCGGTTCATCGTTGATTGTTTTCGTGTTTCCCGAACGGAGCCGATCCCTCACGTGGGTCCCACGCCTCGCGTACGAAAGCAAACAACGTTCTGCGTCTTGTAAGACATAAAAACAATAAGCATGGATAGTATTTCGGGTGCGATGATACCAGCACTAATGCACCGGATCCCATCAGAACTCTGCAGTTAAGCATGCTTGGGCGAAAGTAGTACTAGGATGGGTGACCCCCTGGGAAGTCATCGTGTTGCACCCCCTTTTTCGTTGCCCGTTTGCGTTTTTTTAGGTTTTAGGTGCGTTTTTTTTTTCCTTTCTTGCTATGTCTATGCTCGGGCGGCATCCGGTTCAATGTTGATCGTTTTCGTGTTTCCCTGAACGGAGCCGATCCCTCACGTGGGTCCCACGCCTCGCGTACGAAAGCAAACGAGGTTCTGCGTCTTGTAAGACATAAAAACAATTACCACGGATAGTATTTCGGGTGCGATCATACCAGCACTAATGCACCGGATCCCATCAGAACTCCGCAGTTAAGCGTGCTTGGGCGAGAGTAGTACTAGGATGGGTGACCCCCTAGGAAGTCCTCGTGTTGCACCCCTTTTTCGTTGCCCGTTTGCGTTTTTTTAGGTTTTAGGTGCGTTTTTTTTTCCTTTCTTGCTATGTCTATGCTCGGGCGGCATTCGGTTCATCGTTGACTGTTTTCGTGTTTCCCGAACGGAGCCGATCCCTCACATGGGTCCCACGCCTCGCGTACGAAAGCAAACAACGTTCTGCGTCTTGTAAGACATAAAAACAATAAGCATGGATAGTATTTCGGGTGCGATCATACCAGCACTAATGAACCGGATCCCATCAGAACTCCGCAGTTAAGCGTGCTTGGGCGAGAGTAGTACAAAGATGGGTGATCCCCTGGGAAGTCCTCGTGTTGCACCCCCTTTATCGTTGCCCGTTTGCGTTTTTTTAGGTTTTAGGTGCGTTTTTTTTTTCTTTCTTGCTATGTCTATGCTCGGGCGGCATCCGGTTCAATGTTGATCGTTTTCGTGTTTCCCTGAACGGAGCCGATCCCTCACGTGGGTCCCACGCCTCGCGTACGAAAGCAAACAACGTTCTGCGTCTTGTAAGACATAAAAACAGTTACCACGGATAGTATTTCGGGTGCGATCATACCAGCACTAATGAACCGGATCCCATCAGAACTCCGCAGTTAAGCGTGCTTGGGCGAGAGTAGTACTAGGATGGGTGACCCCCTAGGAAGTCCTCGTGTTGCACCCCTTTTTCGTTGCCCGTTTGCGTTTTTTTAGGTTTTAGGTGCGTTTTTTTTTCTTTCTTGCTATGTCTATGCTCGGGCGGCATCCGGTTCATCGTTGACTGTTTTCGTGTTTCCCGAACGGAGCCGATCCCTCACGTGGGTCCCACGCCTCGCGTACGAAAGCAAACGACGTTCTGCGTCTTGTAAGACATAAAAACAATAAGCATGGATAGCATTTCGGGTGCGATCATACCAGCACTAATGCACCGGATCCCATCAGAACTCCGCAGTTAAGCGTGCTTGGGCGAGAGTAGTACAAAGATGGGTGACACACTGGAAAGTCCTCGTGTTGCACCCCCTTTATCGTTGCCCGTTTGCGTTTTTTTAGGTTTTAGGTGCGTTTTTTTTCCTTTCTTGCTATGTCTATGCTCGGGCGGCATCCGGTTCAATGTTGATCGTTTTCGTGTTTCCCTGAACGGAGCCGATCCCTCACGTGGGTCCCACGCCTCGCGTACGAAAGCAAACGAGGTTCTGCGTCTTGTAAGACATAAAAACAATTACCACGGATAGTATTTCGGGTGCGATCATACCAGCACTAATGCATCGGATCCCATTAGAACTCCGCAGTTAAGCGTGCTTGGGCGAGAGTAGTACTAGGATGGGTGACCCCCTGGGAAGTCCTCGTGTTGCACCCCCTTTTTCGTTGCCCGTTTGCGGTTTTTTTAGGTTTTAGGTGCGTTTTTTTTCCTTTCTTGCTATGTCTATGCTCGGGCGGCATCCGGTTCAATGTTGATCGTTTTCGTGTTTCCCTGAACGGAGCCGATCCCTCAAATGGGTCCCACGCCTCGCGTACGAAAGCAAACGAGGTTCTGCGTCTTGTAAGACATAAAAACAATTACCACGGATAGTATTTCGGGTGCGATCATACCAGCACTAATGCACCGGATCCCATCAGAACTTCGCAGTTAAGCGTGCTTGGGCGAGAGTAGTACTAGGATGGGTGACCCCCTGGGAAGTCCTCGTGTTGCACCCCATTTTTCGTTGCCCGTTTGCGTTTTTTTAGGTTTTAGGTGCGTTTTTTTTCCTTTCTTGCTATGTCTATGCTCGGGCGGCATCCGGTTCAATGTTGATCGTTTTCGTGTTTCCCTGAACGGAGCCGATCCCTCACGTGGGTCCCACGCCTCGCGTACGAAAGCAAACGACGTTCTGCGTCTTGTAAGACATAAAAACAGTTACCACGGATAGTATTTCGGGTGCGATCATACCAGCATTAATGCACCGGATCCCATCAGAACTCTGCAGTTAAGCGTGCTTGGGCGAAAGTAGTACTAGGATGGATGACCCCCTGGGAAGTCCTCGTGTTGCATCCCCCTTTTTCGTTGCCCGTTTGCGTTTTTTTAGGTTTTAGGTGCGTATTTTTTTCTTTCTTGCTATGTCTATGCTCGGGCGGCATCCGGTTCATCGTTGACTGTTTTCGTGTTTCCCGAACGGAGCCGATCCCTCACGTGGGTCCCACGCCTCGCGTACGAAAGCAAACAACGTTCTGCGTCTTGTAAGACATAAAAACAATAAGCATGGATAGTATTTCGGGTGCGATCATACCAGCACTAATGAACCGGATCCCATCAGAACTCCGCAGTTAAGCGTGCTTAGGCGAGAGTAGTACTAGGATGGGTGACCCCTTGGGAAGTCCTCGTGTTGCACCCCCCTTTTCGTTGCCCGTTTGCGTTTTTTTAGTTTTTAGGTGCGTTTTTTTTTTCTTTCTTGCTATGTCTATGCTAGGGCGACATCCGGTTCATCGTTGATTGTCTTCGTGTTTCCCGAACGGAGCCGATCCCTCACATGGGTCCCACGCCTCGCGTACGAAAGCAAACAACGTTCTGCGTCTTGTAAGACATAAAAACAATAAGCATGGATAGTATTTCGGGTGCGATCATACCAGCACTAATGCACCGGATCCCATCAGAACTCCGCAGTTAAGCGTGCTTGGGCGAGAGTAGTACAAAGATGGGTGACCCCCTGGAAAGTCCTCGTGTTGCACCCCCTTTTTCGTTGTCCGTTTGCGTTTTTTTGGGTTTTAGGTGCGTTTTTTTTTTCTTTCTTGCTATGTCTATGCTCGGGCGGCATCCGGTTCATCGTTGATTGTTTTCGTGTTTCCCGAACGGAGCCGATCCCTCACGTGGGTCCCACGCCTCGCGTACGAAAGCAAACAACGTTCTGCGTCTTGTAAGACATAAAAACAATAAGCATGGATAGTATTTCGGGTGCGATGATACCAGCACTAATGCACCGGATCCCATCAGAACTCTGCAGTTAAGCATGCTTGGGCGAAAGTAGTACTAGGATGGGTGACCCCCTGGGAAGTCATCGTGTTGCACCCCCTTTTTCGTTGCCCGTTTGCGTTTTTTTAGGTTTTAGGTGCGTTTTTTTTTTCCTTTCTTGCTATGTCTATGCTCGGGCGGCATCCGGTTCAATGTTGATCGTTTTCGTGTTTCCCTGAACGGAGCCGATCCCTCACGTGGGTCCCACGCCTCGCGTACGAAAGCAAACGACGTTCTGCGTCTTGTAAGACATAAAAACAATATGCATGGATAATATTTCGGGTGCGATCATACCAGCATTAATGCACCGGATCCCATCAGAACTCTGCAGTTAAGCATGCTTGGGCGAAAGTAGTACTAGGATGGGTGACCCCCTGGGAAGTCCTCGTGTTGCATCCCCCTTTTTCGTTGCCCGTTTGCGTTTTTTTAGGTTTTAGGTGCGTATTTTTTTCTTTCTTGCTATGTCTATGCTCGGGCGGCATCCGGTTCATCGTTGACTGTTTTCGTGTTTCCCGAACGGAGCCGATCCCTCACGTGGGTCCCACGCCTCGCGTACGAAAGCAAACAACGTTCTGCGTCTTGTAAGACATAAAAACAATAAGCATGGATAGTATTTCGGGTGCGATCATACCAGCACTAATGAACCGGATCCCATCAGAACTCCGCAGTTAAGCGTGCTTAGGCGAGAGTAGTACTAGGATGGGTGACCCCTTGGGAAGTCCTCGTGTTGCACCCCCCTTTTCGTTGCCCGTTTGCGTTTTTTTAGTTTTTAGGTGCGTTTTTTTTTTCTTTCTTGCTATGTCTATGCTCGGGCGACATCCGGTTCATCGTTGATTGTCTTCGTGTTTCCCGAACGGAGCCGATCCCTCACATGGGTCCCACGCCTCGCGTACGAAAGCAAACAACGTTCTGCGTCTTGTAAGACATAAAAACAATAAGCATGGATAGTATTTCGGGTGCGATCATACCAGCACTAATGCACCGGATCCCATCAGAACTCCGCAGTTAAGCGTGCTTGGGCGAGAGTAGTACAAAGATGGGTGACCCCCTGGAAAGTCCTCGTGTTGCACCCCCTTTTTCGTTGCCCGTTTGCGTTTTTTTGGGTTTTAGGTGCGTTTTTTTTTCTTTCTTGCTATGTCTATGCTCGGGCGGCATCCGGTTCATCGTTGATTGTTTTCGTGTTTCCCGAACGGAGCCGATCCCTCACGTGGGTCCCACGCCTCGCGTACGAAAGCAAACAACGTTCTGCGTCTTGTAAGACATAAAAACAATAAGCATGGATAGTATTTCGGGTGCGATCATACCAGCACTAATGCACCGGATCCCATCAGAACTCTGCAGTTAAGCATGCTTGGGCGAAAGTAGTACTAGGATGGGTGACCCCCTGGGAAGTCATCGTGTTGCACCCCCTTTTTCGTTGCCCGTTTGCGTTTTTTTTAGGTTTTAGGTGCGTTTTTTTTTCTTTCTTGCTATGTCTATGCTCGGGCGGCATCCGGTTCATCGTTGACTGTTTTCGTGTTTCCCGAACGGAGCCGATCCCTCACGTGGGTCCCACGCCTCGCGTACGAAAGCAAACAACGTTCTGCGTCTTGTAAGACATAAAAAAATAAGCATGGATAGTATTTCGGGTGCGATCATACCAGCACTAATGCACCGGATCCCATCAGAACTCCGCAGTTAAGCGTGCTTGGGCGAGAGTAGTACTAAGATGGGTGACCCCCTGCGAAGTCCTCGTGTTGCACCCCGTTTTTCGTTGCCCGTTTGCGTTTTTTTTAGGTTTTAGGTGCGTTTTTTTTTCTTTCTTGCTATGTCTATGCTCGGGCGGCATCCGGTTCATCGTTGATTGTTTTCGTGTTTCCCGACTGGAGTCGATCCCTCACGTGGGTCCCACGCATCGCGTACGAAAGCAAAACGACGTTCTGCGTCTTGTAAGACATAAAAACAATAAACATGGATAGTATTTCGGGTGCGATCATACCAGCACTAATGCACCGGATCCCATCAGAACTCCGCAGTTAAGCGTGCTTGGGCGAGAGTAGTACAAAGATGGGTGACCCCCTGGAAAGTCCTCGTGTTGCACCCTCTTTTTCGTTGCCCGTTTGCGTTTTTTTGGGTTTTAGGTGTGTTTTTTTTTTCTTTCTTGCTATGTCTATGCTCGGGCGGCATCCGGTTCATCGTTGATTGTTTTCGTGTTTCCCGAACGGAGCCGATCCCTCACGTGGGTCCCACGCCTCGCGTACGAAAGCAAACAACGTTCTGCGTCTTGTAAGACATAAAAACAATAAGCATGGATAGTATTTCGGGTGCGATCATACCAGCACTAATGCACCGGATCCCATCAGAACTCTATAGTTAAGCGTGCTTGGGCGAAAGTAGTACTAGGATGGGTGACCCCCTGGGAAGTCATCGTGTTGCACCCCCTTTTTCGTTGCCCGTTTGCGTTTTTTTTAGGTTTTAGGTGCGTTTTTTTTTCTTTCTTGCTATGTCTATGCTCGGGCGGCATCCGGTTCATCGTTGACTGTTTTCGTGTTTCCCGAACGGAGCCGATCCCTCACGTGGGTCCCACGCCTCGCGTACGAAAGCAAACAACGTTCTGCGTCTTGTAAGACATAAAAAAATAAGCATGGATAGTAGTACTAGGATGGGTGACCCCCTGGGAAGTCCTCGTGTTGCACCCCATTTTTCGTTGCCCGTTTGCGTTTTTTTAGGTTTTAGGTGCGTTTTTTTTTTTTCCTTTCTTGCTATGTCTATGCTCGGGCGGCATCCGGTTCAATGTTGATCGTTTTCGTGTTTCCCTGAACGGAGCCGATCCCTCACGTGGGTCCCACGCCTCGCGTACGAAAGCAAACGACGTTCTGCGTCTTGTAAGACATAAAAACAATATGCATGGATAGTATTTCGGGTGCGATCATACCAGCATTAATGCACCGGATCCCATCAGAACTCTGCAGTTAAGCGTGCTTGGGCGAAAGTAGTACTAGGATGGGTGACCCCCTGGGAAGTCCTCGTGTTGCATCCCCCTTTTTCGTTGCCCGTTTGCGTTTTTTTAGGTTTTAGGTGCGTATTTTTTTCTTTCTTGCTATGTCTATGCTCGGGCGGCATCCGGTTCATCGTTGACTGTTTTCGTGTTTCCCGAACGGAGCCGATCCCTCACGTGGGTCCCACGCCTCGCGTACGAAAGCAAACAACGTTCTGCGTCTTGTAAGACATAAAAACAATAAGCATGGATAGTATTTCGGGTGCGATCATACCAGCACTAATGAACCGGATCCCATCAGAACTCCGCAGTTAAGCGTGCTTAGGCGAGAGTAGTACTAGGATGGGTGACCCCTTGGGAAGTCCTCGTGTTGCACCCCCCTTTTCGTTGCCCGTTTGCGTTTTTTTAGTTTTTAGGTGCGTTTTTTTTTCTTTCTTGCTATGTCTATGCTCGGGCGACATCCGGTTCATCGTTGATTGTCTTCGTGTTTCCCGAACGGAGTCGATCCCTCACATGGGTCCCACGCCTCG
This sequence comes from Lactuca sativa, assembly GCF_002870075.4. Classification (NCBI taxonomy): domain Eukaryota; kingdom Viridiplantae; phylum Streptophyta; class Magnoliopsida; order Asterales; family Asteraceae; genus Lactuca; species Lactuca sativa. Next base: position 200,184,279 of record NC_056623.2, read on the forward strand.
CGTACGAAAGCAAACAACGTTCTGCGTCTTGTAAGACATAAAAACAATAAGCATGGATAGTATTTCGGGTGCGATCATACCAGCACTAATGCACCGGATCCCATCAGAACTCCGCAGTTAAGCGTGCTTGGGCGAGAGTAGTACAAAGATGGGTGACCCCCTGGAAAGTCCTCGTGTTGCACCCCCTTTTTCGTTGCCCGTTTGCGTTTTTTTGGGTTTTAGGTGCGTTTTTTTTTCTTTCTTGCTATGTCTATGCTCGGGCGGCATCCGGTTCATCGTTGATTGTTTTCGTGTTTCCCGAACGGAGCCGATCCCTCACGTGGGTCCCACGCCTCGCGTACGAAAGCAAACAACGTTCTGCGTCTTGTAAGACATAAAAACAATAAGCATGGATAGTATTTCGGGTGCGATCATACCAGCACTAATGCACCGGATCCCATCAGAACTCTGCAGTTAAGCATGCTTGGGCGAAAGTAGTACTAGGATGGGTGACCCCCTGGGAAGTCATCGTGTTGCACCCCCTTTTTCGTTGCCCGTTTGCGTTTTTTTTAGGTTTTAGGTGCGTTTTTTTTTCTTTCTTGCTATGTCTATGCTCGGGCGGCATCCGGTTCATCGTTGACTGTTTTCGTGTTTCCCGAACGGAGCCGATCCCTCACGTGGGTCCCACGCCTCGCGTACGAAAGCAAACAACGTTCTGCGTCTTGTAAGACATAAAAAAATAAGCATGGATAGTATTTCGGGTGCGATCATACCAGCACTAATGCACCGGATCCCATCAGAACTCCGCAGTTAAGCGTGCTTGGGCGAGAGTAGTACTAGGATGGGTGACCCCCTGCGAAGTCCTCGTGTTGCACCCCGTTTTTCGTTGCCCGTTTGCGTTTTTTTTAGGTTTTAGGTGCGTTTTTTTTTCTTTCTTGCTATGTCTATGCTCGGGCGGCATCCGGTTCATCGTTGATTGTTTTCGTGTTTCCCGACTGGAGTCGATCCCTCACGTGGGTCCCACGCATCGCGTACGAAAGCAAAACGACGTTCTGCGTCTTGTAAGACATAAAAACAATAAACATGGATAGTATTTCGGGTGCGATCATACCAGCACTAATGCACCGGATCCCATCAGAACTCCGCAGTTAAGCGTGCTTGGGCGAGAGTAGTACAAAGATGGGTGACCCCCTGGAAAGTCCTCGTGTTGCACCCTCTTTTTCGTTGCCCGTTTGCGTTTTTTTGGGTTTTAGGTGTGTTTTTTTTTTCTTTCTTGCTATGTCTATGCTCGGGCGGCATCCGGTTCATCGTTGATTGTTTTCTTGTTTCCCGAACGGAGCCGATCCCTCACGTGGGTCCCACGCCTCGCGTACGAAAGCAAACAACGTTCTGCGTCTTGTAAGACATAAAAACAATAAGCATGGATAGTATTTCGGGTGCGATCATACCAGCACTAATGCACCGGATCCCATCAGAACTCTACAGTTAAGCGTGCTTGGGCGAAAGTAGTACTAGGATGGGTGACCCCCTGGGAAGTCCTCATGTTGCACCCCTTTTTTCGTTGCGCGTTTGCGTTTTTTTTAGGTTTTAGGTGCGTTTTTTTTTTTTCTTGCTATGTCTATGCTCGGGCGGCATCCGGTTCATCGTTGACTGTTTTCGTGTTTCCCGAACGGAGCCGATCCCTCACGTGGGTCCCACGCCTCGCGTACGAAAGCAAACAACGTTCTGCGTCTTGTAAGACATAAAAACAATAAGCATGGATAGTATTTCGGGTGCGATCATACCAGCACTAATGAACCGGATCCCATCAGAACTCCGCAGTTAAGCGTGCTTGGGCGAGAGTAGTACTAGGATGGGTGACCCCCTGGGAAGTCCTCGTGTTGCACCCCCTTTTTCGTTGCCCGTTTGCGTTTTTTTAGGTTTTAGGTGCGTTTTTTTTTCCTTTCTTGCTATGTCTATGCTCGGGCGGCATCCGGTTCAATGTTGATCGTTTTCGTGTTTCCCTGAACGGAGCCGATCCCTCACGTGGGTCCCACGCCTCGCGTACGAAAGCAAACGAGGTTCTGCGTCTTGTAAGACATAAAAACAATTACCACGGATAGTATTTCGGGTGCGATCATACCAGCACTAATGCACCGGATCCCATCAGAACTCCGCAGTTAAGCGTGCTTGGGCGAGAGTAGTACTAGGATGGGTGACCCCCTAGGAAGTCCTCGTGTTGCACCCCTTTTTCGTTGCCCGTTTGCGTTTTTTTAGGTTTTAGGTGCGTTTTTTTTTTCCTTTCTTGCTATGTCTATGCTCGGGCGGCATCCGGTTCATCGTTGACTGTTTTCGTGTTTCCCGAACGGAGCCGATCCCTCACATGGGTCCCACGCCTCGCGTACGAAAGCAAACAACGTTCTGCGTCTTGTAAGACATAAAAACAATAAGCATGGATAGTATTTCGGGTGCGATCATACCAGCACTAATGAACCGGATCCCATCAGAACTCCGCAGTTAAGCGTGCTTGGGCGAGAGTAGTACAAAGATGGGTGATCCCCTGGGAAGTCCTCGTGTTGCACCCCCTTTATCGTTGCCCGTTTGCGTTTTTTTAGGTTTTAGGTGCGTTTTTTTTTTCTTTCTTGCTATGTCTATGCTCGGGCGGCATCCGGTTCATCGTTGACTGTTTTCGTGTTTCCCGAACGGAGCCGATCCCTCACGTGGGTCCCACGCCTCGCGTACGAAAGCAAACAACGTTCTGCGTCTTGTAAGACATAAAAAAATAAGCATGGATAGTAGTACTAGGATGGGTGACCCCCTGGGAAGTCCTCGTGTTGCACCCCATTTTTCGTTGCCCGTTTGCGTTTTTTTAGGTTTTAGGTGCGTTTTTTTTTTTTCCTTTCTTGCTATGTCTATGCTCGGGCGGCATCCGGTTCAATGTTGATCGTTTTCGTGTTTCCCTGAACGGAGCCGATCCCTCACGTGGGTCCCACGCCTCGCGTACGAAAGCAAACGACGTTCTGCGTCTTGTAAGACATAAAAACAATATGCATGGATAGTATTTCGGGTGCGATCATACCAGCATTAATGCACCGGATCCCATCAGAACTCTGCAGTTAAGCGTGCTTGGGCGAAAGTAGTACTAGGATGGGTGACCCCCTGGGAAGTCCTCGTGTTGCATCCCCCTTTTTCGTTGCCCGTTTGCGTTTTTTTAGGTTTTAGGTGCGTATTTTTTTCTTTCTTGCTATGTCTATGCTCGGGCGGCATCCGGTTCATCGTTGACTGTTTTCGTGTTTCCCGAACGGAGCCGATCCCTCACGTGGGTCCCACGCCTCGCGTACGAAAGCAAACAACGTTCTGCGTCTTGTAAGACATAAAAACAATAAGCATGGATAGTATTTCGGGTGCGATCATACCAGCACTAATGAACCGGATCCCATCAGAACTCCGCAGTTAAGCGTGCTTAGGCGAGAGTAGTACTAGGATGGGTGACCCCTTGGGAAGTCCTCGTGTTGCACCCCCCTTTTCGTTGCCCGTTTGCGTTTTTTTAGTTTTTAGGTGCGTTTTTTTTTCTTTCTTGCTATGTCTATGCTCGGGCGACATCCGGTTCATCGTTGATTGTCTTCGTGTTTCCCGAACGGAGTCGATCCCTCACATGGGTCCCACGCCTCGCGTACGAAAGCAAACAACGTTCTGCGTCTTGTAAGACATAAAAACAATAAGCATGGATAGTATTTCGGGTGCGATCATACCAGCACTAATGCACCGGATCCCATCAGAACTCCGCAGTTAAGCGTGCTTGGGCGAGAGTAGTACAAAGATGGGTGACCCCCTGGAAAGTCCTCGTGTTGCACCCCCTTTTTCGTTGCCCGTTTGCGTTTTTTTGGGTTTTAGGTGCGTTTTTTTTTCTTTCTTGCTATGTCTATGCTCGGGCGGCATCCGGTTCATCGTTGATTGTTTTCGTGTTTCCCGAACGGAGCCGATCCCTCACGTGGGTCCCACGCCTCGCGTACGAAAGCAAACAACGTTCTGCGTCTTGTAAGACATAAAAACAATAAGCATGGATAGTATTTCGGGTGCGATCATACCAGCACTAATGCACCGGATCCCATCAGAACTCTGCAGTTAAGCATGCTTGGGCGAAAGTAGTACTAGGATGGGTGACCCCCTGGGAAGTCATCGTGTTGCACCCCCTTTTTCGTTGCCCGTTTGCGTTTTTTTTAGGTTTTAGGTGCGTTTTTTTTTCTTTCTTGCTATGTCTATGCTCGGGCGGCATCCGGTTCATCGTTGACTGTTTTCGTGTTTCCCGAACGGAGCCGATCCCTCACGTGGGTCCCACGCCTCGCGTACGAAAGCAAACAACGTTCTGCGTCTTGTAAGACATAAAAAAATAAGCATGGATAGTATTTCGGGTGCGATCATACCAGCACTAATGCACCGGATCCCATCAGAACTCCGCAGTTAAGCGTGCTTGGGCGAGAGTAGTACTAGGATGGGTGACCCCCTGCGAAGTCCTCGTGTTGCACCCCGTTTTTCGTTGCCCGTTTGCGTTTTTTTTAGGTTTTAGGTGCGTTTTTTTTTCTTTCTTGCTATGTCTATGCTCGGGCGGCATCCGGTTCATCGTTGATTGTTTTCGTGTTTCCCGACTGGAGTCGATCCCTCACGTGGGTCCCACGCATCGCGTACGAAAGCAAAACGACGTTCTGCGTCTTGTAAGACATAAAAACAATAAACATGGATAGTATTTCGGGTGCGATCATACCAGCACTAATGCACCGGATCCCATCAGAACTCCGCAGTTAAGCGTGCTTGGGCGAGAGTAGTACAAAGATGGGTGACCCCCTGGAAAGTCCTCGTGTTGCACCCTCTTTTTCGTTGCCCGTTTGCGTTTTTTTGGGTTTTAGGTGTGTTTTTTTTTTCTTTCTTGCTATGTCTATGCTCGGGCGGCATCCGGTTCATCGTTGATTGTTTTCTTGTTTCCCGAACGGAGCCGATCCCTCACGTGGGTCCCACGCCTCGCGTACGAAAGCAAACAACGTTCTGCGTCTTGTAAGACATAAAAACAATAAGCATGGATAGTATTTCGGGTGCGATCATACCAGCACTAATGCACCGGATCCCATCAGAACTCTACAGTTAAGCGTGTTTGGGCGAAAGTAGTACTAGGATGGGTGACCCCCTGGGAAGTCCTCATGTTGCACCCCTTTTTTCGTTGCGCGTTTGCGTTTTTTTTAGGTTTTAGGTGCGTTTTTTTTTTCTTGCTATGTCTATGCTCGGGCGGCATCCGGTTCATCGTTGACTGTTTTCGTGTTTCCCGAACGGAGCCGATCCCTCACGTGGGTCCCACGCCTCGCGTACGAAAGCAAACAACGTTCTGCGTCTTGTAAGACATAAAAACAATAAGCATGGATAGTATTTCGGGTGCGATCATACCAGCACTAATGAACCGGATCCCATCAGAACTCCGCAGTTAAGCGTGCTTGGGCGAGAGTAGTACTAGGATGGGTGACCCCCTGGGAAGTCCTCGTGTTGCACCCCCTTTTTCGTTGCCCGTTTGCGTTTTTTTAGGTTTTAGGTGCGTTTTTTTTTCCTTTCTTGCTATGTCTATGCTCGGGCGGCATCCGGTTCAATGTTGATCGTTTTCGTGTTTCCCTGAACGGAGCCGATCCCTCACGTGGGTCCCACGCCTCGCGTACGAAAGCAAACGAGGTTCTGCGTCTTGTAAGACATAAAAACAATTACCACGGATAGTATTTCGGGTGCGATCATACCAGCACTAATGCACCGGATCCCATCAGAACTCCGCAGTTAAGCGTGCTTGGGCGAGAGTAGGACTAGGATGGGTGACCCCCTAGGAAGTCCTCGTGTTGCACCCCTTTTTCGTTGCCCGTTTGCGTTTTTTTAGGTTTTAGGTGCGTTTTTTTTTTCCTTTCTTGCTATGTCTATGCTCGGGCGGCATCCGGTTCATCGTTGACTGTTTTCGTGTTTCCCGAACGGAGCCGATCCCTCACATGGGTCCCACGCCTCGCGTACGAAAGCAAACAACGTTCTGCGTCTTGTAAGACATAAAAACAATAAGCATGGATAGTATTTCGGGTGCGATCATACCAGCACTAATGAACCGGATCCCATCAGAACTCCGCAGTTAAGCGTGCTTGGGCGAGAGTAGTACAAAGATGGGTGATCCCCTGGGAAGTCCTCGTGTTGCACCCCCTTTATCGTTGCCCGTTTGCGTTTTTTTAGGTTTTAGGTGCGTTTTTTTTTTCTTTCTTGCTATGTCTATGCTCGGGCGGCATCCGGTTCAATGTTGATCGTTTTCGTGTTTCCCTGAACGGAGCCGATCCCTCACGTGGGTCCCACGCCTCGCGTACGAAAGCAAACGAGGTTCTGCGTCTTGTAAGACATAAAAACAATTACCACGGATAGTATTTCGGGTGCGATCATACCAGCACTAATGCACCGGATCCCATCAGAACTCCGCAGTTAAGCGTGCTTGGGCGAGAGTAGTACTAGGATGGGTGACCCCCTGGGAAGTCCTCGTGTTGCACCCCCTTTTTCGTTGCCCGTTTGCGTTTTTTTAGGTTTTAGGTGCGTTTTTTTTTCCTTTCTTGTTATGTCTATGCTCGGGCGGCATCCGGTTCAATGTTGATCGTTTTCGTGTTTCCCTGAACGGAGACGATCCCTCACGTGGGTCCCACGCCTCGCGTACGAAAGCAAACGAGGTTCTGCGTATTGTAAGACATAAAAACAATTACCACGGATAGTATTTCGGGTGCGATCATACCAGCACTAATGCACCGGATCCCATCAGAACTCCGCAGTTAAGCGTGCTTGGGCGAGAGTAGTACTAGGATGGGTGACCCCCTGGGAAGTCCTCGTGTTGCACCCCCTTTTTCGTTGCCCGTTTGCGTTTTTTTAGGTTTTAGGTGCGTTTTTTTTTCCTTTCTTGCTATGTCTATGCTCGGGCGGCATCCGGTTCAATGTTGATCGTTTTCGTGTTTCCCTGAACGGAGCCGATCCCTCACGTGGGTCCCACGCCTCGCGTACGAAAGCAAACGAGGTTCTGCGTCTTGTAAGACATAAAAACAATTACCACGGATAGTATTTCGGGTGCGATCATACCAGCACTAATGCACCGGATCCCATCAGAACTCCGCAGTTAAGCGTGCTTGGGCGAGAGTAGTACTAGGATGGGTGACCCCCTAGGAAGTCCTCGTGTTGCACCCCTTTTTCGTTGCCCGTTTGCGTTTTTTTAGGTTTTAGGTGCGTTTTTTTTTCCTTTCTTGCTATGTCTATGCTCGGGCGGCATCCGGTTCATCGTTGACTGTTTTCGTGTTTCCCGAATGGAGCCGATCCCTCACGTGGGTCCCACGCCTCGCGTACGAAAGCAAACAACGTTCTGCGTCTTGTAAGACATAAAAACAATAAGCATGGATAGTATTTCGGGTGCGATCATACCAGCACTAATGAACCGGATCCCATCAGAACTCCGCAGTTAAGCGTGCTTAGGCGAGAGTAGTACTAGGATGGGTGACCCCTTGGGAAGTCCTCGTGTTGCACCCCCCTTTTCGTTGCCCGTTTGCGTTTTTTTAGTTTTTAGGTGCGTTTTTTTTTTCTTTCTTGCTATGTCTATGCTCGGGCGACATCCGGTTCATCGTTGATTGTCTTCGTGTTTCCCGAACGGAGCCGATCCCTCACATGGGTCCCACGCCTCGCGTACGAAAGCAAACAACGTTCTGCGTCTTGTAAGACATAAAAACAATAAGCATGGATAGTATTTCGGGTGCGATCATACCAGCACTAATGCACCGGATCCCATCAGAACTCCGCAGTTAAGCGTGCTTGGGCGAGAGTAGTACAAAGATGGGTGACCCCCTGGAAAGTCCTCGTGTTGCACCCCCTTTTTCGTTGCCCGTTTGCGTTTTTTTGGGTTTTAGGTGCGTTTTTTTTTCTTTCTTGCTATGTCTATGCTCGGGCGGCATCCGGTTCATCGTTGATTGTTTTCGTGTTTCCCGAACGGAGCCGATCCCTCACGTGGGTCCCACGCCTCGCGTACGAAAGCAAACAACGTTCTGCGTCTTGTAAGACATAAAAACAATAAGCATGGATAGTATTTCGGGTGCGATCATACCAGCACTAATGCACCGGATCCCATCAGAACTCTGCAGTTAAGCATGCTTGGGCGAAAGTAGTACTAGCATGGGTGACCCCCTGGGAAGTCATCGTGTTGCACCCCCTTTTTCGTTGCCCGTTTGCGTTTTTTTTAGGTTTTAGGTGCGTTTTTTTTTCTTTCTTGCTATGTCTATGCTCGGGCGGCATCCGGTTCATCGTTGACTGTTTTCGTGTTTCCCGAACGGAGCCGATCCCTCACGTGGGTCCCACGCCTCGCGTACGAAAGCAAACAACGTTCTGCGTCTTGTAAGACATAAAAAAATAAGCATGGATAGTATTTCGGGTGCGATCATACCAGCACTAATGCACCGGATCCCATCAGAACTCCGCAGTTAAGCGTGCTTGGGTGAGAGTAGTACTAGGATGGGTGACCCCCTGCGAAGTCCTCGTGTTGCACCCCGTTTTTCGTTGCCCGTTTGCGTTTTTTTTAGGTTTTAGGTGCGTTTTTTTTTCTTTCTTGCTATGTCTATGCTCGGGCGGCATCCGGTTCATCGTTGATTGTTTTCGTGTTTCCCGACTGGAGTCGATCCCTCACGTGGGTCCCACGCATCGCGTACGAAAGCAAAACGACGTTCTGCGTCTTGTAAGACATAAAAACAATAAACATGGATAGTATTTCGGGTGCGATCATACCAGCACTAATGCACCGGATCCCATCAGAACTCCGCAGTTAAGCGTGCTTGGGCGAGAGTAGTACAAAGATGGGTGACCCCCTGGAAAGTCCTCGTGTTGCACCCTCTTTTTCGTTGCCCGTTTGCGTTTTTTTGGGTTTTAGGTGTGTTTTTTTTTTCTTTCTTGCTATGTCTATGCTCGGGCGGCATCCGGTTCATCGTTGATTGTTTTCGTGTTTCCCGAACGGAGCCGATCCCTCACGTGGGTCCCACGCCTCGCGTACGAAAGCAAACAACGTTCTGCGTCTTGTAAGACATAAAAACAATAAGCATGGATAGTATTTCGGGTGCGATCATACCAGCACTAATGCACCGGATCCCATCAGAACTCTATAGTTAAGCGTGCTTGGGCGAAAGTAGTACTAGGATGGGTGACCCCCTGGGAAGTCATCGTGTTGCACCCCCTTTTTCGTTGCCCGTTTGCGTTTTTTTTAGGTTTTAGGTGCGTTTTTTTTTCTTTCTTGCTATGTCTATGCTCGGGCGGCATCCGGTTCATCGTTGACTGTTTTCGTGTTTCCCGAACGGAGCCGATCCCTCACGTGGGTCCCACGCCTCGCGTACGAAAGCAAACAACGTTCTGCGTCTTGTAAGACATAAAAAAATAAGCATGGATAGTAGTACTAGGATGGGTGACCCCCTGGGAAGTCCTCGTGTTGCACCCCATTTTTCGTTGCCCGTTTGCGTTTTTTTAGGTTTTAGGTGCGTTTTTTTTTTCCTTTCTTGCTATGTCTATGCTCGGGCGGCATCCGGTTCAATGTTGATCGTTTTCGTGTTTCCCTGAACGGAGCCGATCCCTCACGTGGGTCCCACGCCTCGCGTACGAAAGCAAACGACGTTCTGCGTCTTGTAAGACATAAAAACAATATGCATGGATAGTATTTCGGGTGCGATCATACCAGCATTAATGCACCGGATCCCATCAGAACTCTGCAGTTAAGCGTGCTTGGGCGAAAGTAGTACTAGGATGGGTGACCCCCTGGGAAGTCCTCGTGTTGCATCCCCCTTTTTCGTTGCCCGTTTGCGTTTTTTTAGGTTTTAGGTGCGTATTTTTTTCTTTCTTGCTATGTCTATGCTCGGGCGGCATCCGGTTCATCGTTGACTGTTTTCGTGTTTCCCGAACGGAGCCGATCCCTCACGTGGGTCCCACGCCTCGCGTACGAAAGCAAACAACGTTCTGCGTCTTGTAAGACATAAAAACAATAAGCATGGATAGTATTTCGGGTGCGATCATACCAGCACTAATGAACCGGATCCCATCAGAACTCTGCAGTTAAGCGTGCTTGGGCGAGAGTAGTACTAGGATGGGTGACCCCCTGGGAAGTCCTCGTGTTGCACCCCCTTTTTCGTTGCCCGTTTGCGTTTTTTTAGGTTTTAGGTGCGTTTTTTTTTCCTTTCTTGCTATGTCTATGCTCGGGCGGCATCCGGTTCAATGTTGATCGTTTTCGTGTTTCCCTGAACGGAGCCGATCCCTCACGTGGGTCCCACGCCTCGCGTACGAAAGCAAACGAGGTTCTGCGTCTTGTAAGACATAAAAACAATTACCACGGATAGTATTTCGGGTGCGATCATACCAGCACTAATGCACCGGATCCCATCAGAACTCCGCAGTTAAGCGTGCTTGGGCGAGAGTAGTACTAGGATGGGTGACCCCCTAGGAAGTCCTCGTGTTGCACCCCTTTTTCGTTGCCCGTTTGCGTTTTTTTAGGTTTTAGGTGCGTTTTTTTTTTCCTTTCTTGCTATGTCTATGCTCGGGCGGCATCCGGTTCATCGTTGACTGTTTTCGTGTTTCCCGAACGGAGCCGATCCCTCACATGGGTCCCACGCCTCGCGTACGAAAGCAAACAACGTTCTGCGTCTTGTAAGACATAAAAACAATAAGCATGGATAGTATTTCGGGTGCGATCATACCAGCACTAATGAACCGGATCCCATCAGAACTCCGCAGTTAAGCGTGCTTGGGCGAGAGTAGTACAAAGATGGGTGATCCCCTGGGAAGTCCTCGTGTTGCACCCCCTTTATCGTTGCCCGTTTGCGTTTTTTTAGGTTTTAGGTGCGTTTTTTTTTCCTTTCTTGCTATGTCTATGCTCGGGCGGCATCCGGTTCAATGTTGATCGTTTTCGTGTTTCCCTGAACGGAGCCGATCCCTCACGTGGGTCCCACGCCTCGCGTACGAAAGCAAACGAGGTTCTGCGTCTTGTAAGACATAAAAACAATTACCACGGATAGTATTTCGGGTGCGATCATACCAGCACTAATGCACCGGATCCCATCAGAACTCCGCAGTTAAGCGTGCTTGGGCGAGAGTAGTACTAGGATGGGTGACCCCCTAGGAAGTCCTCGTGTTGCACCCCTTTTTCGTTGCCCGTTTGCGTTTTTTTAGGTTTTAGGTGCGTTTTTTTTTTCCTTTCTTGCTATGTCTATGCTCGGGCGGCATCCGGTTCATCGTTGACTGTTTTCGTGTTTCCCGAACGGAGCCGATCCCTCACATGGGTCCCACGCCTCGCGTACGAAAGCAAACAACGTTCTGCGTCTTGTAAGACATAAAAACAATAAGCATGGATAGTATTTCGGGTGCGATCATACCAGCACTAATGAACCGGATCCCATCAGAACTCCGCAGTTAAGCGTGCTTGGGCGAGAGTAGTACAAAGATGGGTGATCCCCTGGGAAGTCCTCGTGTTGCACCCCCTTTATCGTTGCCCGTTTGCGTTTTTTTAGGTTTTAGGTGCGTTTTTTTTTTCTTTCTTGCTATGTCTATGCTCGGGCGGCATCCGGTTCAATGTTGATCGTTTTCGTGTTTCCCTGAACGGAGCCGATCCCTCACGTGGGTCCCACGCCTCGCGTACGAAAGCAAACGAGGTTCTGCGTCTTGTAAGACATAAAAACAATTACCACGGATAGTATTTCGGGTGCGATCATACCAGCACTAATGCACCGGATCCCATCAGAACTCCGCAGTTAAGCGTGCTTGGGCGAGAGTAGTACTAGGATGGGTGACCCCCTGGGAAGTCCTCGTGTTGCACCCCCTTTTTCGTTGCCCGTTTGCGTTTTTTTAGGTTTTAGGTGCGTTTTTTTTTCCTTTCTTGTTATGTCTATGCTCGGGCGGCATCCGGTTCAATGTTGATCGTTTTCGTGTTTCCCTGAACGGAGACGATCCCTCACGTGGGTCCCACGCCTCGCGTACGAAACCAAACGAGGTTCTGCGTATTGTAAGACATAAAAACAATTACCACGGATAGTATTTCGGGTGCGATCATACCAGCACTAATGCACCGGATCCCATCAGAACTCCGCAGTTAAGCGTGCTTGGGCGAGAGTAGTACTAGGATGGGTGACCCCCTGGGAAGTCCTCGTGTTGCACCCCCTTTTTCGTTGCCCGTTTGCGTTTTTTTAGGTTTTAGGTGCGTTTTTTTTTCCTTTCTTGCTATGTCTATGCTCGGGCGGCATCCGGTTCAATGTTGATCGTTTTCGTGTTTCCCTGAACGGAGCCGATCCCTCACGTGGGTCCCACGCCTCGCGTACGAAAGCAAACGAGGTTCTGCGTCTTGTAAGACATAAAAACAATTACCACGGATAGTATTTCGGGTGCGATCATACCAGCACTAATGCACCGGATCCCATCAGAACTCCGCAGTTAAGCGTGCTTGGGCGAGAGTAGTACTAGGATGGGTGACCCCCTAGGAAGTCCTCGTGTTGCACCCCTTTTTCGTTGCCCGTTTGCGTTTTTTTAGGTTTTAGGTGCGTTTTTTTTTCCTTTCTTGCTATGTCTATGCTCGGGCGGCATCCGGTTCATCGTTGACTGTTTTCGTGTTTCCCGAATGGAGCCGATCCCTCACGTGGGTCCCACGCCTCGCGTACGAAAGCAAACAACGTTCTGCGTCTTGTAAGACATAAAAACAATAAGCATGGATAGTATTTCGGGTGCGATCATACCAGCACTAATGAACCGGATCCCATCAGAACTCCGCAGTTAAGCGTGCTTAGGCGAGAGTAGTACTAGGATGGGTGACCCCTTGGGAAGTCCTCGTGTTGCACCCCCCTTTTCGTTGCCCGTTTGCGTTTTTTTAGTTTTTAGGTGCGTTTTTTTTTTCTTTCTTGCTATGTCTATGCTCGGGCGACATCCGGTTCATCGTTGATTGTCTTCGTGTTTCCCGAACGGAGCCGATCCCTCACATGGGTCCCACGCCTCGCGTACGAAAGCAAACAACGTTCTGCGTCTTGTAAGACATAAAAACAATAAGCATGGATAGTATTTCGGGTGCGATCATACCAGCACTAATGCATCGGATCCCATCAGAACTCCGCAGTTAAGCGTGCTTGGGCGAGAGTAGTACAAAGATGGGTGACCCCCTGGAAAGTCCTCGTGTTGCACCCCCTTTTTCGTTGCCCGTTTGCGTTTTTTTGGGTTTTAGGTGCGTTTTTTTTTCTTTCTTGCTATGTCTATGCTCGGGCGGCATCCGGTTCATCGTTGATTGTTTTCGTGTTTCCCGAACGGAGCCGATCCCTCACGTGGGTCCCACGCCTCGCGTACGAAAGCAAACAACGTTCTGCGTCTTGTAAGACATAAAAACAATAAGCATGGATAGTATTTCGGGTGCGATCATACCAGCACTAATGCACCGGATCCCATCAGAACTCTGCAGTTAAGCATGCTTGGGCGAAAGTAGTACTAGCATGGGTGACCCCCTGGGAAGTCATCGTGTTGCACCCCCTTTTTCGTTGCCCGTTTGCGTTTTTTTTAGGTTTTAGGTGCGTTTTTTTTTCTTTCTTGCTATGTCTATGCTCGGGCGGCATCCGGTTCATCGTTGACTGTTTTCGTGTTTCCCGAACGGAGCCGATCCCTCACGTGGGTCCCACGCCTCGCGTACGAAAGCAAACAACGTTCTGCGTCTTGTAAGACATAAAAAAATAAGCATGGATAGTATTTCGGGTGCGATCATACCAGCACTAATGCACCGGATCCCATCAGAACTCCGCAGTTAAGCGTGCTTGGGTGAGAGTAGTACTAGGATGGGTGACCCCCTGCGAAGTCCTCGTGTTGCACCCCGTTTTTCGTTGCCCGTTTGCGTTTTTTTTAGGTTTTAGGTGCGTTTTTTTTTCTTTCTTGCTATGTCTATGCTCGGGCGGCATCCGGTTCATCGTTGATTGTTTTCGTGTTTCCCGACTGGAGTCGATCCCTCACGTGGGTCCCACGCATCGCGTACGAAAGCAAAACGACGTTCTGCGTCTTGTAAGACATAAAAACAATAAACATGGATAGTATTTCGGGTGCGATCATACCAGCACTAATGCACCGGATCCCATCAGAACTCCGCAGTTAAGCGTGCTTGGGCGAGAGTAGTACAAAGATGGGTGACCCCCTGGAAAGTCCTCGTGTTGCACCCTCTTTTTCGTTGCCCGTTTGCGTTTTTTTGGGTTTTAGGTGTGTTTTTTTTTTCTTTCTTGCTATGTCTATGCTCGGGCGGCATCCGGTTCATCGTTGACTGTTTTCGTGTTTCCCGAACGGAGCCGATCCCTCACATGGGTCCCACGCCTCGCGTACGAAAGCAAACAACGTTCTGCGTCTTGTAAGACATAAAAACAATAAGCATGGATAGTATTTCGGGTGCGATCATACCAGCACTAATGCACCGGATCCCATCAGAACTCCGCAGTTAAGTGTGCTTGGGCGAGAGTAGTACTAGGATGGGTGACCCCCTGGGAAGTCCTCGTGTTGCACCCCCTTTTTCGTTGCCCGTTTGCGTTTTTTTAGGTTTTAGTTGCGTTTTTTTTCCTTTCTTGCTATGTCTATGCTCGGGCGGCATCTGGTTCAATGTTGATCGTTTTCGTGTTTCCCTGAACGGAGTCGATCCCTCACGTGGGTCCCACGCCTCGCGTACGAAAGCAAACGAGGTTCTGCGTATTGTAAGACATAAAAACAATTACCACGGATAGTATTTCGGGTGCGATCATACCAGCACTAATGCACCGGATCCCATCAGAACTCCGCAGTTAAGTGTGCTTGGGCGAGAGTAGTACTAGGATGGGTGACCCCCTGGGAAGTCCTCGTGTTGCACCCCCTTTTTCGTTGCCCGTTTGCGTTTTTTTAGGTTTTAGTTGCGTTTTTTTTCCTTTCTTGCTATGTCTATGCTCGGGCGGCATCTGGTTCAATGTTGATCGTTTTCGTGTTTCCCTGAACGGAGTCGATCCCTCACGTGGGTCCCACGCCTCGCGTACGAAAGCAAACGAGGTTCTGCGTCTTGTAAGACATAAAAACAATTACCACGCATAGTATTTCGGGTGCGATCATACCAGCACTAATGCACCGGATCCCATCAGAACTCCGCAGTTAAGCGTGCTTGGGCGAGAGAAGTACTAGGATGGGTGACCCCCTAGGAAGTCCTCGTGTTGCACCCCTTTTTCGTTGCCCGTTTGCGTTTTTTTAGGTTTTAGGTGCGTTTTTTTTTCCTTTCTTGCTATGTCTATGCTCGGGCGGCATCCGGTTCAATGTTGATCGTTTTCGTGTTTCCCTGAACGGAGCCGATCCCTCACGTGGGTCCCACGCCTCGCGTACGAAAGAAAACGAGGTTCTTCGTCTTGTAAGACATAAAAACAATTACCACGCATAGTATTTCGGGTGCGATCATACCAGCACTAATGCACCGGATCCCATCAGAATTCCGCAGTTAAGCGTGCTTGGGCGAGAGTAGTATAGGATGGGTGACCCCCTGGGAAGTCCTCGTGTTGCACCCCCTTTTTTCGTTGCCCGTTTGCGTTTTTTTAGGTTTTAGGTGCGTTTTTTTTTCCTTTCTTGCTATGTCTATGCTCGGGCGGCATCCGGTTCAATGTTGATCGTTTTCGTGTTTACCTGAACGGAGCCGATCCCTCACGTGGGTCCCACGCCTCGCGTACGAAAGCAAACGAGGTTCTGCGTCTTGTAAGACATAAAAACAATTACCACGCATAGTATTTCGGGTGCGATCATACCAGCACTAATGCACCGGATCCCATCAGAACTCCGCAGTTAAGCGTGCTTGGGCGAGAGTAGTACTAGGATGGGTGACCCCTTGGGAAATCCTCGTGTTGCACCCCCTTTTTCGTTGCCCGTTTGCGTTTTTTTAGGTTTTAGGTGCGTTTTTTTTCCTTTCTTGCTATGTCTATGCTCGGGCGGCATCCGGTTCAATGTTGATCGTTTTCGTGTTTCCCTGAACGGAGCCGATCCCCCACGTGGGTCCCACGCCTCGCGTACGAAAGCAAACGAGGTTCTGCGCCTTGTAAGACATAAAAACAGTTACCACGGATAGTATTTCGGGTGCGATCATACCAGCACTAATGCACCGGATCCCATCAGAACTCCGCAGTTAAGCGTGCTTGGGCGAGAGTAGTACTAGGATGGGTGACCCCCTGGGAAGTCCTCGTGTTGCACCCCTTTTTCGTTGCCCGTTTGCGTTTTTTTAGGTTTTAGGTGCGTTTTTTTTTTCCTTTCTTGCTATGTCTATGATCGGGCGGCATCCGGTTCAATGTTGATCGTTTTCGTGTTTCCCTAAACGGAGCCGATCCCTCACGTGGGTCCCACGCCTCGCGTACGAAAGCAAACGAGGTTCTGCGTCTTGTAAGACATAAAAACAATTACCACGCATAGTATTTTGGGTGCGATCATACCAGCACTAATGCACCGGATCCCATCAGAACTCCGCAGTTAAGTGTGCTTGGGCGAGAGTAGTACTAGGATGGGTGACCCCCTGGGAAGTCCTCGTGTTGCACCCCCTTTTTCGTTGCCCGTTTGCGTTTTTTTAGGTTTTAGTTGCGTTTTTTTTTCCTTTCTTGCTATGTCTATGCTCGGGCGGCATCTGGTTCAATGTTGATCGTTTTCGTGTTTCCCTGAACGGAGTCGATCCCTCACGTGGGTCCCACGCCTCGCGTACGAAAGCAAACGAGGTTCTGCGTCTTGTAAGACATAAAAACAATTACCACGCATAGTATTTCGGGTGCGATCATACCAGCACTAATGCACCGGATCCCATCAGAACTCCGCAGTTAAGCGTGCTTGGGCGAGAGTAGTACTAGGATGGGTGACCCCCTGGGAAGTCCTCGTGTTGCACCCCCTTTTTCGTTGCTCGTTTGCGTTTTTTTAGGTTTTAGGTGCGTTTTTTTTTCCTTTCTTGCTATGTCTATGCTCGGGCGGCATCCGGTTCAATGTTGATCGTTTTCGTGTTTCCCTGAACGGAGCCGATCCCTCACGTGGGTCCCACGCCTCGCGTACGAAAGAAAACGAGGTTCTTCGTCTTGTAAGACATAAAAACAATTACCACGCATAGTATTTCGTGTGCGATCATACCAGCACTAATGCACCGGATCCCATCAGAATTCCGCAGTTAAGCGTGCTTGGGCGAGAGTAGTATAGGATGGGTGACCCCCTGGGAAGTCCTCGTGTTGCACCCCCTTTTTCGTTGCCCGTTTGCGTTTTTTTAGGTTTTAGGTGCGTTTTTTTTTCCTTTCTTGCTATGTCTATGCTCGGGCGGCATCCGGTTCAATGTTGATCGTTTTCGTGTTTCCCTGAACGGAGCCGATCCCTCACGTGGGTCCCACGCCTCGCGTACGAAAGCAAACGAGGTTCTGCGTATTGTAAGACATAAAAACAATTACCACGGATAGTATTTCGGGTGCGATCATACCAGCACTAATGCACCGGATCCCATCAGAACTCCGCAGTTAAGTGTGCTTGGGCGAGAGTAGTACTAGGATGGGTGACCCCCTGGGAAGTCCTCGTGTTGCACCCCCTTTTTCGTTGCCCGTTTGCGTTTTTTTAGGTTTTAGTTGCGTTTTTTTTTCCTTTCTTGCTATGTCTATGCTCGGGCGGCATCTGGTTCAATGTTGATCGTTTTCGTGTTTCCCTGAACGGAGTCGATCCCTCACGTGGGTCCCACGCCTCGCGTACGAAAGCAAACGAGGTTCTGCGTCTTGTAAGACATAAAAACAATTACCACGCATAGTATTTCGGGTGCGATCATACCAGCACTAATGCACCGGATCCCATCAGAACTCCGCAGTTAAGCGTGCTTGGGCGAGAGTAGTACTAGGATGGGTGACCCCCTAGGAAGTCCTCGTGTTGCACCCCTTTTTCGTTGCCCGTTTGCGTTTTTTTAGGTTTTAGGTGCGTTTTTTTTTCCTTTCTTGCTATGTCTATGCTCGGGCGGCATCCGGTTCAATGTTGATCGTTTTCGTGTTTCCCTGAACGGAGCCGATCCCTCACGTGGGTCCCACGCCTCGCGTACGAAAGCAAACGAGGTTCTGCGCCTTGTAAGACATAAAAACAGTTACCACGGATAGTATTTCGGGTGCGATCATACCAGCACTAATGCACCGGATCCCATCAGAACTCCGCAGTTAAGCGTGCTTGGGCGAGAGTAGTACTAGGATGGGTGACCCCCTGGGAACTCCTCGTGTTGCACCCCTTTTTCGTTGCCCGTTTGCGTTTTTTTAGGTTTTAGGTGCGTTTTTTTTTTCCTTTCTTGCTATGTCTATGCTCGGGCGGCATCCGGTTCAATGTTGATCGTTTTCGTGTTTCCCTGAACGGAGCCGATCCCTCACGTGGGTCCCACGCCTCGCGTACGAAAGCAAACGAGGTTCTGCGTCTTGTAAGACATAAAAACAATTACCACGCATAGTATTTTGGGTGCGATCATACCAGCACTAATGCACCGGATCCCATCAGAACTCCGCAGTTAAGCGTGCTTGGGCGAGAGTAGTACTAGGATGGGTGACCCCCTGGGAAGTCCTCGTGTTGCACCCCTTTTTCGTTGCCCGTTTGCGTTTTTTTAGGTTTTAGGTGCGTTTTTTTTTCCTTTCTTGCTATGTCTATGCTCGGGCGGCATCCGGTTCAATGTTGATCGTTTTCGTGTTTCCCTGAACGGAGCCGATCCCTCACGTGGGTCCCACGCCTCGCGTACGAAAGCAAACGAGGTTCTGCGTCTTGTAAGACATAAAAACAATTACCACGGATAGTATTTCGGGTGCGATCATACCAGCACTAATGCACCGGATCCCATCAGCACTCCGCAGTTAAGCGTGCTTGGGCGAGAGTAGTACTAGGATGGGTGACCCCCTAGGAAGTCCTCGTGTTGCACCCCTTTTTCGTTGCCCGTTTGCGTTTTTTTAGGTTTTAGGTGCGTTTTTTTTTCCTTTCTTGCTATGTCTATGCTCGGGCGGCATCCGGTTCAATGTTGATCGTTTTCGTGTTTCCCTGAACGGAGTCGATCCCTCACGTGGGTCCCACGCCTCGCGTACGAAAGCAAACGAGGTTCTGCGTCTTGTAAGACATAAAAACAATTACCACGCATAGTATTTCGGGTGCGATCATACCAGCACTAATGCACCGGATCCCATCAGAACTCCGCAGTTAAGCGTGCTTGGGCGAGAGTAGTACTAGGATGGGTGACCCCCTAGGAAGTCCTCGTGTTGCACCCCTTTTTCGTTGCCCCTTTGCGTTTTTTTAGGTTTTTGGTGCGTTTTTTTTTCCTTTCTTGCTATGTCTATGCTCGGGCGGCATCCGGTTCAATGTTGATCGTTTTCGTGTTTCCCTGAACGGAGTCGATCCCTCACGTGGGTCCCACGCCTCGCGTACGAAAGCAAACGAGGTTCTGCGTCTTGTAAGACATAAAAACAATTACCACGCATAGTATTTCGGGTGCGATCATACCAGCACTAATGCACCGGATCCCATCAGAACTCCGCAGTTAAGCGTGCTTGGGCGAGAGTAGTACTAGGATGGGTGACCCCTTGGGAAGTCCTCGTGTTGCACCCCCTTTTTCGTTGCCCGTTTGCGTTTTTTTAGGTTTTAGGTGCGTTTTTTTTCCTTTCTTGCTATGTCTATGCTCGGGCGGCATCCGGTTCAATGTTGATCGTTTTCGTGTTTCCCTGAACGGAGCCGATCCCTCACGTGGGTCCCACGCCTCGCGTACGAAAGCAAACGAGGTTCTGCGTATTGTAAGACATAAAAACAATTACCACGGATAGTATTTCGGGTGCGATCATACCAGCACTAATGCACCGGATCCCATCAGAACTCCGCAGTTAAGTGTGCTTGGGCGAGAGTAGTACTAGGATGGGTGACCCCCTGGGAAATCCTCGTGTTACACCCCCTTTTTCGTTGCCCGTTTGCGTGTTTTTAGGTTTTAGTTGCGTTTTTTTTTCCTTTCTTGCTATGTCTATGCTCGGGCGGCATCTGGTTCAATGTTGATCGTTTTCGTGTTTCCCTGAACGGAGTCGATCCCTCACGTGGGTCCCACGCCTCGCGTACGAAAGCAAACGAGGTTCTGCGTCTTGTAAGACATAAAAACAATTACCACGCATAGTATTTCGGGTGCGATCATACCAGCACTAATGCACCGGATCCCATCAGAACTCCGCAGTTAAGCGTGCTTGGGCGAGAGTAGTACTAGGATGGGTGACCCCCTGGGAAGTCCTCGTGTTGCACCCCTTTTTCGTTGCCCCTTTGCGTTTTTTTAGGTTTTAGGTGCGTTTTTTTTTTCCTTTCTTGCTATGTCTATGCTCGGGCGGCATCCGGTTCAATGTTGATCGTTTTCGTGTTTCCCTGAACGGAGTCGATCCCTCACGTGGGTCCCACGCCTCGCGTACGAAAGCAAACGAGGTTCTGCGTCTTGTAAGACATAAAAACAATTACCACGCATAGTATTTCGGGTGCGATCATACCAGCACTAATGCACCGGATCCCATCAGAACTCCGCAGTTAAGCGTGCTTGGGCGAGAGTAGTACTAGGATGGGTGACCCCTTGGGAAGTCCTCGTGTTGCACCCCCTTTTTCGTTGCCCGTTTGCGTTTTTTTAGGTTTTAGGTGCGTTTTTTTTCCTTTCTTGCTATGTCTATGCTCGGGCGGCATCCGGTTCAATGTTGATCGTTTTCGTGTTTCCCTGAACGGAGCCGATCCCTCACGTGGGTCCCACGCCTCGCGTACGAAAGCAAACGAGGTTCTGCGTATTGTAAGACATAAAAACAATTACCACGGATAGTATTTCGGGTGCGATCATACCAGCACTAATGCACCGGATCCCATCAGAACTCCGCAGTTAAGTGTGCTTGGGCGAGAGTAGTACTAGGATGGGTGACCCCCTGGGAAATCCTCGTGTTACACCCCCTTTTTCGTTGCCCGTTTGCGTGTTTTTAGGTTTTAGTTGCGTTTTTTTTTCCTTTCTTGCTATGTCTATGCTCGGGCGGCATCTGGTTCAATGTTGATCGTTTTCGTGTTTCCCTGAACGGAGTCGATCCCTCACGTGGGTCCCACGCCTCGCGTACGAAAGCAAACGAGGTTCTGCGTCTTGTAAGACATAAAAACAATTACCACGCATAGTATTTCGGGTGCGATCATACCAGCACTAATGCACCGGATCCCATCAGAACTCCGCAGTTAAGCGTGCTTGGGCGAGAGTAGTACTAGGATGGGTGACCCCCTGGGAAGTCCTCGTGTTGCACCCCTTTTTCGTTGCCCGTTTGCGTTTTTTTAGGTTTTAGATGCGTTTTTTTTTTCCTTTCTTGCTATGTCTATGCTCGGGCGGCATCCGGTTCAATGTTGATCGTTTTCGTGTTTCCCTGAACGGAGCCGATCCCTCACGTGGGTCCCACGCCTCGCGTACGAAAGCAAACGAGGTTCTGCGTCTTGTAAGACATAAAAACAATTACCACGCATAGTATTTTGGGTGCGATCATACCAGCACTAATGCACCGGATCCCATCAGAACTCCGCAGTTAAGCGTGCTTGGGCGAGAGTAGTACTAGGATGGGTGACCCCCTGGGAAGTCCTCGTGTTGCACCCCTTTTTCGTTGCCCGTTTGCGTTTTTTTAGGTTTTAGGTGCGTTTTTTTTTTCCTTTCTTGCTATGTCTATGCTCGGGCGGCATCCGGTTCAATGTTGATCGTTTTCGTGTTTCCCTGAACGGAGCCGATCCCTCACGTGGGTCCCACGCCTCGCGTACGAAAGCAAACGAGGTTCTGCGTCTTGTAAGACATAAAAACAATTACCACGGATAGTATTTCGGGTGCGATCATACCAGCACTAATGCACCGGATCCCATCAGCACTCCGCAGTTAAGCGTGCTTGGGCGAGAGTAGTACTAGGATGGGTGACCCCCTAGGAAGTCCTCGTGTTGCACCCCTTTTTCGTTGCCCGTTTGCGTTTTTTTAGGTTTTAGGTGCGTTTTTTTTTCCTTTCTTGCTATGTCTATGCTCGGGCGGCATCCGGTTCAATGTTGATCGTTTTCGTGTTTCCCTGAACGGAGTCGATCCCTCACGTGGGTCCCACGCCTCGCGTACGAAAGCAAACGAGGTTCTGCGTCTTGTAAGACATAAAAACAATTACCACGCATAGTATTTCGGGTGCGATCATACCAGCACTAATGCACCGGATCCCATCAGAACTCCGCAGTTAAGCGTGCTTGGGCGAGAGTAGTACTAGGATGGGTGACCCCCTAGGAAGTCCTCGTGTTGCACCCCTTTTTCGTTGCCCCTTTGCGTTTTTTTAGGTTTTAGGTGCGTTTTTTTTTCCTTTCTTGCTATGTCTATGCTCGGGCGGCATCCGGTTCAATGTTGATCGTTTTCGTGTTTCCCTGAACGGAGTCGATCCCTCACGTGGGTCCCACGCCTCGCGTACGAAAGCAAACGAGGTTCTGCGTCTTGTAAGACATAAAAACAATTACCACGCATAGTATTTCGGGTGCGATCATACCAGCACTAATGCACCGGATCCCATCAGAACTCCGCAGTTAAGCGTGCTTGGGCGAGAGTAGTACTAGGATGGGTGACCCCTTGGGAAGTCCTCGTGTTGCACCCCCTTTTTCGTTGCCCGTTTGCGTTTTTTTAGGTTTTAGGTGCGTTTTTTTTCCTTTCTTGCTATGTCTATGCTCGGGCGGCATCCGGTTCAATGTTGATCGTTTTCGTGTTTCCCTGAACGGAGCCGATCCCTCACGTGGGTCCCACGCCTCGCGTACGAAAGCAAACGAGGTTCTGCGTATTGTAAGACATAAAAACAATTACCACGGATAGTATTTCGGGTGCGATCATACCAGCACTAATGCACCGGATCCCATCAGAACTCCGCAGTTAAGTGTGCTTGGGCGAGAGTAGTACTAGGATGGGTGACCCCCTGGGAAGTCCTCGTGTTACACCCCCTTTTTCGTTGCCCGTTTGCGTTTTTTTAGGTTTTAGTTGCGTTTTTTTTTCCTTTCTTGCTATGTCTATGCTCGGGCGGCATCTGGTTCAATGTTGATCGTTTTCGTGTTTCCCTGAACGGAGTCGATCCCTCACGTGGGTCCCACGCCTCGCGTACGAAAGCAAACGAGGTTCTGCGTCTTGTAAGACATAAAAACAATTACCACGCATAGTATTTCGGGTGCGATCATACCAGCACTAATGCACCGGATCCCATCAGAACTCCGCAGTTAAGCGTGCTTGGGCGAGAGTAGTACTAGGATGGGTGACCCCCTGGGAAGTCCTCGTGTTGCACCCCCTTTTTCGTTGCTCGTTTGCGTTTTTTTAGGTTTTAGGTGCGTTTTTTTTTCCTTTCTTGCTATGTCTATGCTCGGGCGGCATCCGGTTCAATGTTGATCGTTTTCGTGTTTCCCTGAACGGAGCCGATCCCTCACGTGGGTCCCACGCCTCGCGTACGAAAGAAAACGAGGTTCTTCGTCTTGTAAGACATAAAAACAATTACCACGCATAGTATTTCGTGTGCGATCATACCAGCACTAATGCACCGGATCCCATCAGAATTCCGCAGTTAAGCGTGCTTGGGCGAGAGTAGTATAGGATGGGTGACCCCCTGGGAAGTCCTCGTGTTGCACCCCCTTTTTCGTTGCCCGTTTGCGTTTTTTTAGGTTTTAGGTGCGTTTTTTTTTCCTTTCTTGCTATGTCTATGCTCGGGCGGCATCCGGTTCAATGTTGATCGTTTTCGTGTTTCCCTGAATGGAGCCGATCCCTCACGTGGGTCCCACGCCTCGCGTACGAAAGCAAACGAGGTTCTGCGTATTGTAAGACATAAAAACAATTACCACGGATAGTATTTCGGGTGCGATCATACCAGCACTAATGCACCGGATCCCATCAGAACTCCGCAGTTAAGTGTGCTTGGGCGAGAGTAGTACTAGGATGGGTGACCCCCTGGGAAGTCCTCGTGTTGCACCCCCTTTTTCGTTGCCCGTTTGCGTTTTTTTAGGTTTTAGTTGCGTTTTTTTTTCCTTTCTTGCTATGTCTATGCTCGGGCGGCATCTGGTTCAATGTTGATCGTTTTCGTGTTTCCCTGAACGGAGTCGATCCCTCACGTGGGTCCCACGCCTCGCGTACGAAAGCAAACGAGGTTCTGCGTCTTGTAAGACATAAAAACAATTACCACGCATAGTATTTCGGGTGCGATCATACCAGCACTAATGCACCGGATCCCATCAGAACTCCGCAGTTAAGCGTGCTTGGGCGAGAGTAGTACTAGGATGGGTGACCCCCTAGGAAGTCCTCGTGTTGCACCCCTTTTTCGTTGCCCGTTTGCGTTTTTTTAGGTTTTAGGTGCGTTTTTTTTTTCCTTTCTTGCTATGTCTATGCTCGGGCGGCATCCGGTTCAATGTTGATCGTTTTCGTGTTTCCCTGAACGGAGCCGATCCCTCACGTGGGTCCCACGCCTCGCGTACGAAAGCAAACGAGGTTCTGCGCCTTGTAAGACATAAAAACAGTTACCACGGATAGTATTTCGGGTGCGATCATACCAGCACTAATGCACCGGATCCCATCAGAACTCCGCAGTTAAGCGTGCTTGGGCGAGAGTAGTACTAGGATGGGTGACCCCCTGGGAACTCCTCGTGTTGCACCCCTTTTTCGTTGCCCGTTTGCGTTTTTTTAGGTTTTAGGTGCGTTTTTTTTTTCCTTTCTTGCTATGTCTATGCTCGGGCGGCATCCGGTTCAATGTTGATCGTTTTCGTGTTTCCCTGAACGGAGCCGATCCCTCACGTGGGTCCCACGCCTCGCGTACGAAAGCAAACGAGGTTCTGCGTCTTGTAAGACATAAAAACAATTACCACGCATAGTATTTTGGGTGCGATCATACCAGCACTAATGCACCGGATCCCATCAGAACTCCGCAGTTAAGCGTGCTTGGGCGAGAGTAGTACTAGGATGGGTGACCCCCTGGGAAGTCCTCGTATTGCACCCCTTTTTCGTTGCCCGTTTGCGTTTTTTTAGGTTTTAGGTGCGTTTTTTTTTTCCTTTCTTGCTATGTCTATGCTCGGGCGGCATCCGGTTCAATGTTGATCGTTTTCGTGTTTCCCTGAACGGAGCCGATCCCTCACGTGGGTCCCACGCCTCGCGTACGAAAGCAAACGAGGTTCTGCGTCTTGTAAGACATAAAAACAATTACCACGGATAGTATTTCGGGTGCGATCATACCAGCACTAATGCACCGGATCCCATCAGCACTCCGCAGTTAAGCGTGCTTGGGCGAGAGTAGTACTAGGATGGGTGACCCCCTAGGAAGTCCTCGTGTTGCACCCCTTTTTCGTTGCCCGTTTGCGTTTTTTTAGGTTTTAGGTGCGTTTTTTTTTCCTTTCTTGCTATGTCTATGCTCGGGCGGCATCCGGTTCAATGTTGATCGTTTTCGTGTTTCCCTGAACGGAGTCGATCCCTCACGTGGGTCCCACGCCTCGCGTACGAAAGCAAACGAGGTTCTGCGTCTTGTAAGACATAAAAACAATTACCACGCATAGTATTTCGGGTGCGATCATACCAGCACTAATGCACCGGATCCCATCAGAACTCCGCAGTTAAGCGTGCTTGGGCGAGAGTAGTACTAGGATGGGTGACCCCCTAGGAAGTCCTCGTGTTGCACCCCTTTTTCGTTGCCCCTTTGCGTTTTTTTAGGTTTTAGGTGCGTTTTTTTTTCCTTTCTTGCTATGTCTATGCTCGGGCGGCATCCGGTTCAATGTTGATCGTTTTCGTGTTTCCCTGAACGGAGTCGATCCCTCACGTGGGTCCCACGCCTCGCGTACGAAAGCAAACGAGGTTCTGCGTCTTGTAAGACATAAAAACAATTACCACGCATAGTATTTCGGGTGCGATCATACCAGCACTAATGCACCGGATCCCATCAGAACTCCGCAGTTAAGCGTGCTTGGGCGAGAGTAGTACTAGGATGGGTGACCCCTTGGGAAGTCCTCGTGTTGCACCCCCTTTTTCGTTGCCCGTTTGCGTTTTTTTAGGTTTTAGGTGCGTTTTTTTTCCTTTCTTGCTATGTCTATGCTCGGGCGGCATCCGGTTCAATGTTGATCGTTTTCGTGTTTCCCTGAACGGAGCCGATCCCTCACGTGGGTCCCACGCCTCGCGTACGAAAGCAAACGAGGTTCTGCGTATTGTAAGACATAAAAACAATTACCACGGATAGTATTTCGGGTGCGATCATACCAGCACTAATGCACCGGATCCCATCAGAACTCCGCAGTTAAGTGTGCTTGGGCGAGAGTAGTACTAGGATGGGTGACCCCCTGGGAAGTCCTCGTGTTGCACCCCCTTTTTCGTTGCCCGTTTGCGTTTTTTTAGGTTTTAGTTGCGTTTTTTTTTCCTTTCTTGCTATGTCTATGCTCGGGCGGCATCTGGTTCAATGTTGATCGTTTTCGTGTTTCCCTGAACGGAGTCGATCCCTCACGTGGGTCCCACGCCTCGCGTACGAAAGCAAACGAGGTTCTGCGTCTTGTAAGACATAAAAACAATTACCACGCATAGTATTTCCGGTGCGATCATACCAGCACTAATGCACCGGATCCCATCAGAACTCCGCAGTTAAGCGTGCTTGGGCGAGAGTAGTACTAGGATGGGTGACCCCCTGGGAAGTCCTCGTGTTGCACCCCCTTTTTCGTTGCTCGTTTGCGTTTTTTTAGGTTTTAGGTGCGTTTTTTTTTCCTTTCTTGCTATGTCTATGCTCGGGCGGCATTCCGTTCAATGTTGATCGTTTTTGTGTTTCCCTGAACGGAGCCGATCCCTCACGTGGGTCCCACGCCTCGCGTACGAAAGAAAACGAGGTTCTTCGTCTTGTAAGACATAAAAACAATTACCACGCATAGTATTTCGGGTGCGATCATACCAGCACTAATGCACCGGATCCCATCAGAATTCCGCAGTTAAGCGTGCTTGGGCGAGAGTAGTATAGGATGGGTGACCCCCTGGGAAGTCCTCGTGTTGCACCCCCTTTTTCGTTGCCCGTTTGCGTTTTTTTAGGTTTTAGGTGCGTTTTTTTTCCTTTCTTGCTATGTCTATGCTCGGGCGGCATCCGGTTCAATGTTGATCGTTTTCGTGTTTACCTGAACGGAGCCGATCCCTCACGTGGGTCCCACGCCTCGCGTACGAAAGCAAACGAGGTTCTGCGTCTTGTAAGACATAAAAACAATTACCACGCATAGTATTTCGGGTGCGATCATACCAGCACTAATGCACCGGATCCCATCAGAACTCCGCAGTTAAGCGTGCTTGGGCGAGAGTAGTACTAGGATGGGTGACCCCTTGGGAAATCCTCGTGTTGCACCCCCTTTTTCGTTGCCCGTTTGCGTTTTTTTAGGTTTTAGGTGCGTTTTTTTTCCTTTCTTGCTATGTCTATGCTCGGGCGGCATCCGGTTCAATGTTGATCGTTTTCGTGTTTCCCTGAACGGAGCCGATCCCTCACGTGGGTCCCACGCCTCGCGTACGAAAGCAAACGAGGTTCTTCGTCTTGTAAGACATAAAAACAATTACCACGGATAGTATTTCCGGTGCGATCATACCAGCACTAATGCACCGGATCCCATCAGAACTCCGCAGTTAAGCGTGCTTGGGCGAGAGTAGTACTAGGATGGGTGACCCCCTGGGAAGTCCTCGTGTTGCACCCCTTTTTCGTTGCCCGTTTGCGTTTTTTTAGGTTTTAGGTGCGTTTTTTTTTTCCTTTCTTGCTATGTCTATGCTCGGGCGGCATCCGGTTCAATGTTGATCGTTTTCGTGTTTCCCTGAACGGAGCCGATCCCTCACGTGGGTCCCACGCCTCGCGTACGAAAGCAAACGAGGTTCTGCGTCTTGTAAGACATAAAAACAATTACCACGGATAGTATTTCGGGTGCGATCATACCAGCACTAATGCACCGGATCCCATCAGAACTCCGCAGTTAAGCGTGCTTGGGCGAGAGTAGTACTAGGATGGGTGACCCCCTAGGAAGTCCTCGTGTTGCACCCCTTTTTCGTTGCCCGTTTGCGTTTTTTTAGGTTTTAGGTGCGTTTTTTTTTTCCTTTCTTGCTATGTCTATGCTCGG
The DNA here is from genome assembly GCF_002870075.4 of Lactuca sativa. Taxonomy (NCBI): domain Eukaryota; kingdom Viridiplantae; phylum Streptophyta; class Magnoliopsida; order Asterales; family Asteraceae; genus Lactuca; species Lactuca sativa. The sequence goes on from NC_056623.2 coordinate 200,212,377, forward strand.
GCGGCATCCGGTTCAATGTTGATCGTTTTCGTGTTTCCCTGAACGGAGCCGATCCCTCACGTGGGTCCCACGCCTCGCGTACGAAAGCAAACGAGGTTCTGCGTATTGTAAGACATAAAAACAATTACCACGGATAGTATTTCGGGTGCGATCATACCAGCACTAATGCACCGGATCCCATCAGAACTCCGCAGTTAAGCGTGCTTGGGCGAGAGTAGTACTAGGATGGGTGACCCCCTGGGAAGTCCTCGTGTTGCACCACTTTTTCGTTGCCCGTTTGCGTTTTTTTAGGTTTTAGGTGCGTTTTTTTTTTCCTTTCTTGCTATGTCTATGATCGGGCGGCATCCGGTTCAATGTTGATCGTTTTCGTGTTTCCCTAAACGGAGCCGATCCCTCACGTGGGTCCCACGCCTCGCGTACGAAAGCAAACGAGGTTCTGCGTCTTGTAAGACATAAAAACAATTACCACGCATAGTATTTCGGGTGCGATCATACCAGCACTAATGCACCGGATCCCATCAGAACTCCGCAGTTAAGTGTGCTTGGGCGAGAGTAGTACTAGGATGGGTGACCCCCTGGGAAGTCCTCGTGTTGCACCCCCTTTTTCGTTGCCCGTTTGCGTTTTTTTAGGTTTTAGTTGCGTTTTTTTTTCCTTTCTTGCTATGTGTATGCTCGGGCGGCATCTGGTTCAATGTTGATCGTTTTCGTGTTTCCCTGAACGGAGTCGATCCCTCACGTGGGTCCCACGCCTCGCGTACGAAAGCAAACGAGGTTCTGCGTCTTGTAAGACATAAAAACAATTACCACGCATAGTATTTCGGGTGCGATCATACCAGCACTAATGCACCGGATCCCATCAGAACTCCGCAGTTAAGCGTGCTTGGGCGAGAGTAGTACTAGGATGGGTGACCCCCTGGGAAGTCCTCGTGTTGCACCCCCTTTTTCGTTGCTCGTTTGCGTTTTTTTAGGTTTTAGGTGCGTTTTTTTTTCCTTTCTTGCTATGTCTATGCTCGGGCGGCATCCGGTTCAATGTTGATCGTTTTCGTGTTTCCCTGAACGGAGCCGATCCCTCACGTGGGTCCCACGCCTCGCGTACGAAAGAAAACGAGGTTCTTCGTCTTGTAAGACATAAAAACAATTACCACGCATAGTATTTCGGGTGCGATCATACCAGCACTAATGCACCGGATCCCATCAGAATTCCGCAGTTAAGCGTGCTTGGGCGAGAGTAGTATAGGATGGGTGACCCCCTGGGAAGTCCTCGTGTTGCACCCCCTTTTTCGTTGCCCGTTTGCGTTTTTTTAGGTTTTAGGTGCGTTTTTTTTTCCTTTCTTGCTATGTCTATGCTCGGGCGGCATCCGGTTCAATGTTGATCGTTTTCGTGTTTACCTGAACGGAGCCGATCCCTCACGTGGGTCCCACGCCTCGCGTACGAAAGCAAACGAGGTTCTGCGTCTTGTAAGACATAAAAACAATTACCACGCATAGTATTTCGGGTGCGATCATACCAGCACTAATGCACCGGATCCCATCAGAACTCCGCAGTTAAGCGTGCTTGGGCGAGAGTAGTACTAGGATGGGTGACCCCTTGGGAAATCCTCGTGTTGCACCCCCTTTTTCGTTGCCCGTTTGCGTTTTTTTAGGTTTTAGGTGCGTTTTTTTTCCTTTCTTGCTATGTCTATGCTCGGGCGGCATCCGGTTCAATGTTGATCGTTTTCGTGTTTCCCTGAACGGAGCCGATCCCTCACGTGGGTCCCACGCCTCGCGTACGAAAGCAAACGAGGTTCTTCGTCTTGTAAGACATAAAAACACTTACCACGGATAGTATTTCCGGTGCGATCATACCAGCACTAATGCACCGGATCCCATCAGAACTCCGCAGTTAAGCGTGCTTGGGCGAGAGTAGTACTAGGATGGGTGACCCCCTGGGAAGTCCTCGTGTTGCACCCCTTTTTCGTTGCCCGTTTGCGTTTTTTTAGGTTTTAGGTGCGTTTTTTTTTTCCTTTCTTGCTATGTCTATGCTCGGGCGGCATCCGGTTCAATGTTGATCGTTTTCGTGTTTCCCTGAACGGAGCCGATCCCTCACGTGGGTCCCACGCCTCGCGTACGAAAGCAAACGAGGTTCTGCGTCTTGTAAGACATAAAAACAATTACCACGGATAGTATTTCGGGTGCGATCATACCAGCACTAATGCACCGGATCCCATCAGAACTCCGCAGTTAAGCGTGCTTGGGCGAGAGTAGTACTAGGATGGGTGACCCCCTAGGAAGTCCTCGTGTTGCACCCCTTTTTCGTTGCCCGTTTGCGTTTTTTTAGGTTTTAGGTGCGTTTTTTTTTTCCTTTCTTGCTATGTCTATGCTCGGGCGGCATCCGGTTCAATGTTGATCGTTTTCGTGTTTCCCTGAACGGAGCCGATCCCTCACGTGGGTCCCACGCCTCGCGTACGAAAGCAAACGAGGTTCTGCGCCTTGTAAGACATAAAAACAGTTACCACGGATAGTATTTCGGGTGCGATCATACCAGCACTAATGCACCGGATCCCATGAGAACTCCGCAGTTAAGCGTGCTTGGGCGAGAGTAGTACTAGGATGGGTGACCCCCTGGGAAGTCCTCGTGTTGCACCCCTTTTTCGTTGCCCGTTTGCGTTTTTTTAGGTTTTAGGTGCGTTTTTTTTTTCCTTTCTTGCTATGTCTATGATCGGGCGGCATCCGGTTCAATGTTGATCGTTTTCGTGTTTCCCTAAACGGAGCCGATCCCTCACGTGGGTCCCACGCCTCGCGTACGAAAGCAAACGAGGTTCTGCGTCTTGTAAGACATAAAAACAATTACCACGCATAGTATTTCGGGTGCGATCATACCAGCACTAATGCACCGGATCCCATCAGAACTCCGCAGTTAAGTGTGCTTGGGCGAGAGTAGTACTAGGATGGGTGACCCCCTGGGAAGTCCTCGTGTTGCACCCCCTTTTTCGTTGCCCGTTTGCGTTTTTTTAGGTTTTAGGTGCGTTTTTTTTTTCCTTTCTTGCTATGTCTATGCTCGGGCGGCATCCGGTTCAATGTTGATCGTTTTCGTGTTTCCCTGAACGGAGCCGATCCCTCACGTGGGTCCCACGCCTCGCGTACGAAAGCAAACGAGGTTCTGCGTCTTGTAAGAAATAAAAACAATTACCACGGATAGTATTTCGGGTGCGATCATACCAGCACTAATGCACCGGATCCCATCAGAACTCCGCAGTTAAGCGTGCTTGGGCGAGAGTAGTACTAGGATGGGTGACCCCCAGGGAAGTCCTCGTGTTGCACCCCCTTTTTCGTTGCCCGTTTGCGTTTTTTTAGGTTTTAGGTGCGTTTTTTTTTCCTTTCTTGTTATGTCTATGCTCGGGCGGCATCCGGTTCAATGTTGATCGTTTTCGTGTTTCCCTGAACGGAGCCGATCCCTCACGTGGGTCCCACGCCTCGCGTACGAAAGCAAACGAGGTTCTGCGTATTGTAAGACATAAAAACAATTACCACGGATAGTATTTCGGGTGCGATCATACCAGCACTAATGCACCGGATACCATCAGAACTCCGCAGTTAAGCGTGCTTGGGCGAGAGTAGTACTAGGATGGGTGACCCCCTGGGAAGTCCTCGTGTTGCACCCCCTTTTTCGTTGTCCGTTTGCGTTTTTTTAGGTTTTAGTTGCGTTTTTTTTTCCTTTCTTGCTATGTCTATGCTCGGGCGGCATCTGGTTCAATGTTGATCGTTTTCGTGTTTCCCTGAACGGAGTCGATCCCTCACGTGGGTCCCACGCCTCGCGTACGAAAGCAAACGAGGTTCTGCGTCTTGTAAGACATAAAAACAATTACCACGCATAGTATTTCGGGTGCGATCATACCAGCACTAATGCACCGGATCCCATCAGAACTCCGCAGTTAAGCGTGCTTGGGCGAGAGTAGTACTAGGATGGGTGACCCCCTGGGAAGTCCTCGTGTTGCACCCCCTTTTTCGTTGCTCGTTTGCGTTTTTTTAGGTTTTAGGTGCGTTTTTTTTTCCTTTCTTGCTATGTCTATGCTCGGTCGGCATCCGGTTCAATGTTGATCGTTTTCGTGTTTCCCTGAACGGAGCCGATCCCTCACGTGGGTCCCACGCCTCGCGTACGAAAGCAAACGAGGTTCTGCGTCTTGTAAGACATAAAAACAATTACCACGGATAGTATTTCGGGTGCGATCATACCAGCACTAATGCACCGGATCCCATCAGAACTCCGCAGTTAAGCGTGCTTGGGCGAGAGTAGTACTAGGATGGGTGACCCCCTAGGAAGTCCTCGTGTTGCACCCCTTTTTCGTTGCCCGTTTGCGTTTTTTTAGGTTTTAGGTGCGTTTTTTTTTTTCCTTTCTTGCTATGTCTATGCTCGGGCGGCATCCGGTTCAATGTTGATCGTTTTCGTGTTTCCCTGAACGGAGCCGATCCCTCACGTGGGTCCCACGCCTCGCGTACGAAAGCAAACGAGGTTCTGCGCCTTGTAAGACATAAAAACAGTTACCACGGATAGTATTTCGGGTGCGATCATACCAGCACTAATGCACCGGATCCCATCAGAACTCCGCAGTTAAGCGTGCTTGGGCGAGAGTAGTACTAGGATGGGTGACCCCCTGGGAAGTCCTCGTGTTGCACCCCTTTTTCGTTGCCCGTTTGCGTTTTTTTAGGTTTTAGGTGCGTTTTTTTTTTCCTTTCTTGCTATGTCTATGATCGGGCGGCATCCGGTTCAATGTTGATCGTTTTCGTGTTTCCCTGAACGGAGCCGATCCCTCACGTGGGTCCCACGCCTCGCGTACGAAAGCAAACGAGGTTCTGCGTCTTGTAAGACATAAAAACAATTACCACACATAGTATTTCCGGTGCGATCATACCAGCACTAATGCACCGGATCCCATCAGAACTCCGCAGTTAAGCGTGCTTGGGCGAGAGTAGTACTAGGATGGGTGACCCCCTGGGAAGTCCTCGTGTTGCACCCCCTTTTTCGTTGCCCGTTTGCGTTTTTTTAGGTTTTAGTTGCGTTTTTTTTTCCTTTCTTGCTATGTCTATGCTCGGGCGGCATCTGGTTCAATGTTGATCGTTTTCGTGTTTCCCTGAACGGAGCCGATCCCTCACGTGGGTCCCACGCCTCGCGTACGAAAGCAAACGAGGTTCTTCGTCTTGTAAGACATAAAAACAATTACCACGCATAGTATTTCGGGTGCGATCATACCAGCACTAATGCACCGGATCCCATCAGAATTCCGCAGTTAAGCGTGCTTGGGCGAGAGTAGTATAGGATGGGTGACCCCCTGGGAAGTCCTCGTGTTGCACCCCCTTTTTCGTTGCCCGTTTGCGTTTTTTTAGCTTTTAGGTGCGTTTTTTTTTTCCTTTCTTGCTATGTCTATGCTCGGGCGGCATCCGGTTCAATGTTGATCGTTTTCGTGTTTCCCTGAACGGAGCCGATCCCTCACGTGGGTCCCACGCCTCGCGTACGAAAGCAAACGAGGTTCTGCGTCTTGTAAGACATAAAAACAATTACCACGGATAGTATTTCGGGTGCGATCATACCAGCACTAATGCACCGGATCCCATCAGAACTCCGCAGTTAAGCGTGCTTGGGCGAGAGTAGTACTAGGATGGGTGACCCCCTAGGAAGTCCTCGTGTTGCACCCCTTTTTCGTTGCCCGTTTGCGTTTTTTTAGGTTTTAGGTGCGTTTTTTTTTTTCCTTTCTTGCTATGTCTATGCTCGGGCGGCATCCGGTTCAATGTTGATCGTTTTCGTGTTTCCCTGAACGGAGCCGATCCCTCACGTGGGTCCCACGCCTCGCGTACGAAAGCAAACGAGGTTTTGCGCCTTGTAAGACATAAAAACAGTTACCACGGATAGTATTTCGGGTGCGATCATACCAGCACTAATGCACCGGATCCCATCAGAACTCCGCAGTTAAGCGTGCTTGGGCGAGAGTAGTACTAGGATGGGTGACCCCCTGGGAAGTCCTCGTGTTGCACCCATTTTTCGTTGCCCGTTTGCGTTTTTTTAGGTTTTAGGTGCGTTTTTTTTTTCCTTTCTTGCTATGTCTATGATCGGGCGGCATCCGGTTCAATGTTGATCGTTTTCGTCTTTCCCTGAACGGAGCCGATCCCTCACGTGGGTCCCACGCCTCGCGTACGAAAGCAAACGAGGTTCTGCGTCTTGTAAGACATAAAAACAATTACCACGCATAGTATTTCGGGTGCGATCATACCAGCACTAATGCACCGGATCCCATCAGAATTCCGCAGTTAAGCGTGCTTGGGCGAGAGTAGTATAGGATGGGTGACCCCCTGGGAAGTCCTCGTGTTGCACCCCCTTTTTCGTTGCCCGTTTGCGTTTTTTTAGCTTTTAGGTGCGTTTTTTTTTTCCTTTCTTGCTATGTCTATGCTCGGGCGGCATCCGGTTCAATGTTGATCGTTTTCGTGTTTCCCTGAACGGAGCCGATCCCTCACGTGGGTCCCACGCCTCGCGTACGAAAGCAAACGAGGTTCTGCGTCTTGTAAGACATAAAAACAATTACCACGCGTAGTATTTCGGGTGCGATCATACCAGCACTAATGCATCGGATCCCATCAGAACTCCGCAGTTAAGCGTGCTTGGGCGAGAGTAGTATAGGATGAGTGACCCCCTGGGAAGTCCTCGTGTTGCACCCCCTTTTTCGTTGCTCGTTTGCGTTTTTTTAGGTTTTAGGTGCGTTTTTTTTTCCTTTCTTGCTATGTCTATGCTCGGGCGGCATCCGGTTCAATGTTGATCGTTTTCGTGTTTCCCTGAACGGAGCCGATCCCTCACGTGGGTCCCACGCCTCGCGTACGAAAGCAAACGAGGTTCTTCGTCTTGTAAGACATAAAAACAATTACCACGCATAGTATTTCGGGTGCGATCATACCAGCACTAATGCACCGGATCCCATCAGAATTCCGCAGTTAAGCGTGCTTGGGCGAGAGTAGTATAGGATGGGTGACCCCCTGGGAAGTCCTCGTGTTGCACCCCCTTTTTCGTTGCCCGTTTGCGTTTTTTTAGCTTTTAGGTGCGTTTTTTTTTCCTTTCTTGCTATGTCTATGCTCGGGCGGCATCCGGTTCAATGTTGATCGTTTTCGTGTTTCCCTGAACGGAGCCGATCCCTCACGTGGGTCCCACGCCTCGCGTACGAAAGCAAACGAGGTTCTGCGTCTTGTAAGACATAAAAACAATTACCACGCATAGTATTTCGGGTGCGATCATACCAGCACTAATGCATCGGATCCCATCAAAACTCCGCAGTTAAGCGTGCTTGGGCGAGAGTAGTACTAGGATGGGTGACCCCCTGGGAAGTCCTCGTGTTGCACCCCCTTTTTCGTTGCCCGTTTGCGTTTTTTTAGGTTTTAGGTGCGTTTTTTTTTTCCTTTCTTGCTATGTCTATGCTCGGGCGGCATCCGGTTCAATGTTGATCGTTTTCGTGTTTCCCTGAACGGAGCCGATCCCTCACGTGGGTCCCACGCCTCGCGTACAAAAGCAAACGAGGTTCTGCGTCTTGTAAGACATAAAAACAATTACCACGCATAGTATTTCGGGTGCGATCATACCAGCACTAATGCACCGGATCCCATCAGAACTCCGCAGTTAAGCATGCTTGGGCGAGAGTAGTACTAGGATGGGTGACCCCCAGGGAAGTCCTCGTGTTGCACCCCCTTTTTCGTTGCCCGTTTGCGTTTTTTTAGGTTTTAGGTGCGTTTTTTTTTCCTTTCTTGTTATGTCTATGCTCGGGCGGCATCCGGTTCAATGTTGATCGTTTTCGTGTTTCCCTGAACGGAGCCGATCCCTCACGTGGGTCCCACGCCTCGCGTACGAAAGCAAACGAGGTTCTGCGTATTGTAAGACATAAAAACAATTACCACGGATAGTATTTCGGGTGCGATCATACCAGCACTAATGCACCGGATACCATCAGAACTCCGCAGTTAAGCGTGCTTGGGCGAGAGTAGTACTAGGATGGGTGACCCCCTGGGAAGTCCTCGTGTTGCACCCCCTTTTTCGTTGCCCGTTTGCGTTTTTTTAGGTTTTAGTTGCGTTTTTTTTTTCCTTTCTTGCTATGTCTATGCTCGGGCGGCATCTGGTTCAATGTTGATCGTTTTCGTGTTTCCCTGAACGGAGTCGATCCCTCACGTGGGTCCCACGCCTCGCGTACGAAAGCAAACGAGGTTCTGCCTCTTGTAAGACATAAAAACAATTACCACGCATAGTATTTCGGGTGCGATCATACCAGCACTAATGCACCGGATCCCATCAGAACTCCGCAGTTAAGCGTGCTTGGGCGAGAGTAGTACTAGGATGGGTGACCCCCTGGGAAGTCCTCGTGTTGCACCCCCTTTTTCGTTGCTCGTTTGCGTTTTTTTAGGTTTTAGGTGCGTTTTTTTTTTCCTTTCTTGCTATGTCTATGCTCGGGCGGCATCCGGTTCAATGTTGATCGTTTTCGTGTTTCCCTGAACGGAGCCGATCCCTCACGTGGGTCCCACGCCTCGCGTACGAAAGCAAACGAGGTTCTTCGTCTTGTAAGACATAAAAACAATTACCACGCATAGTATTTCGGGTGCGATCATACCAGCACTAATGCACCGGATCCCATCAGAATTCCGCAGTTAAGCGTGCTTGGGCGAGAGTAGTATAGGATGGGTGACCCCCTGGGAAGTCCTCGTGTTGCACCCCCTTTTTCGTTGCCCGTTTGCGTTTTTTTAGGTTTTAGGTGCGTTTTTTTTTTCCTTTCTTGCTATGTCTATGCTCGGGCGGCATCCGGTTCAATGTTGATCGTTTTCGTGTTTCCCTGAACGGAGCCGATCCCTCACGTGGGTCCCACGCCTCGCGTACGAAAGCAAACGAGGTTCTGCGTCTTGTAAGACATAAAAACCATTACCACGCATAGTATTTCGGGTGCGATCATACCAGCACTAATGCACCGGATCCCATCAGAACTCCGCAGTTAAGCGTGCTTGGGCGAGAGTAGTACTAGGATGGGTGACCCCTTGGGAAGTCCTCGTGTTGCACCCCCTTTTTCGTTGCCCGTTTGCGTTTTTTTAGGTTTTAGGTGCGTTTTTTTTCCTTTCTTGCTATGTCTATGCTCGGGCGGCATCCGGTTCAATGTTGATCGTTTTCGTGTTTCCCTGAACGGAGCCGATCCCTCACGTGGGTCCCACGCCTCGCGTACGAAAGCAAACGAGATTCTTCGTCTTGTAAGACATAAAAACAATTACCACGGATAGTATTTCGGGTGCGATCATACCAGCACTAATGCACCGGATCCCATTAGAACTCCGCAGTTAAGCGTGCTTGGGCGAGAGTAGTACTAGGATGGGTGACCCCCTGGGAAGTCCTCGTGTTGCACCCCTTTTTCGTTGCCCGTTTGCGTTTTTTTAGGTTTTAGGTGCGTTTTTTTTTTCCTTTCTTGTTATGTCTATGCTCGGGCGGCATCCGGTTCAATGTTGATCGTTTTCGTGTTTCCCTGAACGGAGCCGATCCCTCACGTGGGTCCCACGCCTCGCGTACGAAAGCAAACGAGGTTCTGCGTCTTGTAAGACATAAAAACAATTACCACGGATAGTATTTCGGGTGCGATCATACCAGCACTAATGCACCGGATCCCATCAGAACTCCGCAGTTAAGCGTGCTTGGGCGAGAGTAGTACTAGGATGGGTGACCCCCTGGGAAGTCCTCGTGTTGCACCCCCTTTTTCGTTGCCCGTTTGCGTTTTTTTAGGTTTTAGGTGCGTTTTTTTTTCCTTTCTTGTTATGTCTATGCTCGGGCGGCATCCGGTTCAATGTTGATCGTTTTCGTGTTTCCCTGAACGGAGCCGATCCCTCACGTGGGTCCCACGCCTCGCGTACGAAAGCAAACGAGGTTCTGCGTCTTGTAAGACATAAAAACAATTACCACGGATAGTATTTCGGGTGCGATCATACCAGCACTAATGCACCGGATCCCATCAGAACTCCGCACTTAAGCGTGCTTGGGCGAGAGTAGTACTAGGATGGGTGACCCCCTGGGAAGTCCTCGTGTTGCACCCCCTTTTTCGTTGCCCGTTTGCGTTTTTTTAGGTTTTAGGTGCGTTTTTTTTTTCCTTTCTTCTTATGTCTATGCTCGAGCGGCATCCGGTTCAATGTTGATCGTTTTCGTGTTTCCCTGAACGGAGCCGATCCCTCACGTGGGTCCCACGCCTCGCGTACGAAAGCAAACGAGGTTCTGCGTCTTGTAAGACATAAAAACAACTACCACGGATAGTATTTCGGGTGCGATCATACCAGCACTAATGCACCGGATCCCATCAGAACTCCGCAGTTAAGCGTGCTTGGGCGAGAGTAGTACTAGGATGGGTGACCCCCTGGGAAGTCCTCGTGTTGCACCCCCTTTTTCGTTGCCCGTTTGCGTTTTTTTAGGTTTTAGTTGCGTTTTTTTTCCTTTCTTGCTATGTCTATGCTCGGGCGGCATCCGGTTCAATGTTGATCGTTTTCGTGTTTCCCTGAACGGAGCCGATCCCTCATGTGGGTCCCACGCCTCGCGTACGAAAGCAAACGAGGTTCTTCGTCTTGTAAGACATAAAAACAATTACCACGGATAGTATTTCGGGTGCGATCATACCAGCACTAATGCACCGGATCCCATCAGAACTCCGCAGTTAAGCGGGCTTGGGCGAGAGTAGTACTAGGATGGGTGACCCCCTGGGAAGTCCTCGTGTTGCACCCCCTTTTTCGTTGCCCGTTTGCGTTTTTTTAGCTTTTAGGTGCGTTTTTTTTTTTTTCCTTTTTTGTTATGTCTATGCTCGGGCGGCATCCGGTTCAATGTTGATCGTTTTCGTGTTTCCCTGAACGGAGCCGATCCCTCACGTGGGTCCCACGCCTCGCGTACGAAAGCAAACGAGGTTCTGCGTCTTGTAAGACATAAAAACAATTACCACGGATAGTATTTCGGGTGCGATCATACCAGCACTAATGCACCGGATCCCATCAGAACTCCGCAGTTAAGCGTGCTTGGGCGAGAGTAGTACTAGGATGGGTGACCCCCTGGGAAGTCCTCGTGTTGCACCCCCTTTTTCGTTGCCCGTTTGCGTTTTTTTAGGTTTTAGGTGCGTTTTTTTTTTCCTTTCTTGTTATGTCTATGCTCGGGCGGCCTCCGGTTCAATGTTGATCGTTTTCGTGTTTCCCTGAACGGAGCTGATCCCTCACGTGGGTCCCACGCCTCGCGTACGAAAGCAAACGAGGTTCTGCGTCTTGTAAGACATAAAAACAATTACCACGGATAGTATTTCGGGTGCGATCATACCAGCACTAATGCACCGGATCCCATCAGAACTCCGCAGTTAAGCGTGCTTGGGCGAGAGTAGTACTAGGATGGGTGACCCCCTGGGAAGTCCTCGTGTTGCACCCCCTTTTTCGTTGCCCGTTTGCGTTTTTTTAGGTTTTAGGTGCGTTTTTTTTTTCCTTTCTTGTTATGTCTATGCTCGGGCGGCATCCGGTTCAATGTTGATCGTTTTCGTGTTTCCCTGAACGGAGCCGATCCCTCACGTGGGTCCCACGCCTCGCGTACGAAAGCAAACGAGGTTCTGCGTCTTGTAAGACATAAAAACAATTACCACGGATAGTATTTCGGGTGCGATCGTACCAGCACTAATGCACCGGATCCCATCAGAACTCCGCAGTTAAGCGTGCTTGGGCGAGAGTAGTACTAGGATGGGTGACCCCCTGGGAAGTCCTCGTGTTGCACCCCTTTTTCGTTGCCCGTTTGCGTTTTTTTAGGTTTTAGTTGCGTTTTTTTTCCTTTCTTGCTATGTCTATGCTCGGGCGGCATCCGGTTCAATGTTGATCGTTTTCGTGTTTCCCTGAACGGAGCCGATCCCTCATGTGGGTCCCACGCCTCGCGTACGAAAGCAAACGAGGTTCTTCGTCTTGTAAGACATAAAAACAATTACCACGGATAGTATTTCGGGTGCGATCATACCAGCACTAATGCACCGGATCCCATCAGAACTCCGCAGTTAAGCGGGCTTGGGCGAGAGTAGTACTAGGATGGGTGACCCCCTGGGAAGTCCTCGTGTTGCACCCCCTTTTTCGTTGCCCGTTTGCGTTTTTTTAGCTTTTAGGTGCGTTTTTTTTTTTCCTTTTTTGTTATGTCTATGCTCGGGCGGCATCCGGTTCAATGTTGATCGTTTTCGTGTTTCCCTGAACGGAGCCGATCCCTCACGTGGGTCCCACGCCTCGCGTACGAAAGCAAACGAGGTTCTGCGTCTTGTAAGACATAAAAACAATTACCACGCATAGTATTTCGGGTGCGATCATACCAGCACTAATGCACCGGATCCCATCAGAACTCCGCAGTTAAGCGTGCTTGGGCGAGAGTAGTACTAGGATGGGTGACCCCCTGGGAAGTCCTCGTGTTGCACCCCCTTTTTCGTTGCCCGTTTGCGTTTTTTTAGGTTTTAGGTGCGTTTTTTTTTTCCTTTCTTGTTATGTCTATGCTCGGGCGGCATCCGGTTCAATGTTGATCGTTTTCGTGTTTCCCTGAACGGAGCTGATCCCTCACGTGGGTCCCACGCCTCGCGTACGAAAGCAAACGAGGTTCTGCGTCTTGTAAGACATAAAAACAATTACCACGGATAGTATTTCGGGTGCGATCATACCAGCACTAATGCACCGGATCCCATCAGAACTCCGCAGTTAAGCGTGCTTGGGCGAGAGTAGTACTAGGATGGGTGACCCCCTGGGAAGTCCTCGTGTTGCACCCCCTTTTTCGTTGCCCGTTTGCGTTTTTTTAGGTTTTAGGTGCGTTTTTTTTTTCCTTTCTTGTTATGTCTATGCTCGGGCGGCATCCGGTTCAATGTTGATCGTTTTCGTGTTTCCCTGAACGGAGCCGATCCCTCACGTGGGTCCCACGCCTCGCGTACGAAAGCAAACGAGGTTCTGCGTCTTGTAAGACATAAAAACAATTACCACGGATAGTATTTCGGGTGCGATCGTACCAGCACTAATGCACCGGATCCCATCAGAACTCCGCAGTTAAGCGTGCTTGGGCGAGAGTAGTACTAGGATGGGTGACCCCCTGGGAAGTCCTCGTGTTGCACCCCTTTTTCGTTGCCCGTTTGCGTTTTTTTAGGTTTTAGTTGCGTTTTTTTTCCTTTCTTGCTATGTCTATGCTCGGGCGGCATCCGGTTCAATGTTGATCGTTTTCGTGTTTCCCTGAACGGAGCCGATCCCTCATGTGGGTCCCACGCCTCGCGTACGAAAGCAAACGAGGTTCTTCGTCTTGTAAGACATAAAAACAATTACCACGGATAGTATTTCGGGTGCGATCATACCAGCACTAATGCACCGGATCCCATCAGAACTCCGCAGTTAAGCGGGCTTGGGCGAGAGTAGTACTAGGATGGGTGACCCCCTGGGAAGTCCTCGTGTTGCACCCCCTTTTTCGTTGCCCGTTTGCGTTTTTTTAGCTTTTAGGTGCGTTTTTTTTTTTTTCCTTTTTTGTTATGTCTATGCTCGGGCGGCATCCGGTTCAATGTTGATCGTTTTCGTGTTTCCCTGAACGGAGCCGATCCCTCACGTGGGTCCCACGCCTCGCGTACGAAAGCAAACGAGGTTCTGCGTCTTGTAAGACATAAAAACAATTACCACGGATAGTATTTCGGGTGCGATCATACCAGCACTAATGCACCGGATCCCATCAGAACTCCGCAGTTAAGCGTGCTTGGGCGAGAGTAGTACTAGGATGGGTGACCCCCTGGGAAGTCCTCGTGTTGCACCCCCTTTTTCGTTGCCCGTTTGCGTTTTTTTAGGTTTTAGGTGCGTTTTTTTTTTCCTTTCTTGTTATGTCTATGCTCGGGCGGCCTCCGGTTCAATGTTGATCGTTTTCGTGTTTCCCTGAACGGAGCTGATCCCTCACGTGGGTCCCACGCCTCGCGTACGAAAGCAAACGAGGTTCTGCGTCTTGTAAGACATAAAAACAATTACCACGGATAGTATTTCGGGTGCGATCATACCAGCACTAATGCACCGGATCCCATCAGAACTCCGCAGTTAAGCGTGCTTGGGCGAGAGTAGTACTAGGATGGGTGACCCCCTGGGAAGTCCTCGTGTTGCACCCCCTTTTTCGTTGCCCGTTTGCGTTTTTTTAGGTTTTAGGTGCGTTTTTTTTTTCCTTTCTTGTTATGTCTATGCTCGGGCGGCATCCGGTTCAATGTTGATCGTTTTCGTGTTTCCCTGAACGGAGCCGATCCCTCACGTGGGTCCCACGCCTCGCGTACGAAAGCAAACGAGGTTCTGCGTCTTGTAAGACATAAAAACAATTACCACGGATAGTATTTCGGGTGCGATCGTACCAGCACTAATGCACCGGATCCCATCAGAACTCCGCAGTTAAGCGTGCTTGGGCGAGAGTAGTACTAGGATGGGTGACCCCCTGGGAAGTCCTCGTGTTGCACCCCTTTTTCGTTGCCCGTTTGCGTTTTTTTAGGTTTTAGTTGCGTTTTTTTTCCTTTCTTGCTATGTCTATGCTCGGGCGGCATCCGGTTCAATGTTGATCGTTTTCGTGTTTCCCTGAACGGAGCCGATCCCTCATGTGGGTCCCACGCCTCGCGTACGAAAGCAAACGAGGTTCTTCGTCTTGTAAGACATAAAAACAATTACCACGGATAGTATTTCGGGTGCGATCATACCAGCACTAATGCACCGGATCCCATCAGAACTCCGCAGTTAAGCGGGCTTGGGCGAGAGTAGTACTAGGATGGGTGACCCCCTGGGAAGTCCTCGTGTTGCACCCCCTTTTTCGTTGCCCGTTTGCGTTTTTTTAGCTTTTAGGTGCGTTTTTTTTTTTCCTTTTTTGTTATGTCTATGCTCGGGCGGCATCCGGTTCAATGTTGATCGTTTTCGTGTTTCCCTGAACGGAGCCGATCCCTCACGTGGGTCCCACGCCTCGCGTACGAAAGCAAACGAGGTTCTGCGTCTTGTAAGACATAAAAACAATTACCACGCATAGTATTTCGGGTGCGATCATACCAGCACTAATGCACCGGATCCCATCAGAACTCCGCAGTTAAGCGTGCTTGGGCGAGAGTAGTACTAGGATGGGTGACCCCCTGGGAAGTCCTCGTGTTGCACCCCCTTTTTCGTTGCCCGTTTGCGTTTTTTTAGGTTTTAGGTGCGTTTTTTTTTTCCTTTCTTGTTATGTCTATGCTCGGGCGGCATCCGGTTCAATGTTGATCGTTTTCGTGTTTCCCTGAACGGAGCTGATCCCTCACGTGGGTCCCACGCCTCGCGTACGAAAGCAAACGAGGTTCTGCGTCTTGTAAGACATAAAAACAATTACCACGGATAGTATTTCGGGTGCGATCATACCAGCACTAATGCACCGGATCCCATCAGAACTCCGCAGTTAAGCGTGCTTGGGCGAGAGTAGTACTAGGATGGGTGACCCCCTGGGAAGTCCTCGTGTTGCACCCCCTTTTTCGTTGCCCGTTTGCGTTTTTTTAGGTTTTAGTTGCGTTTTTTTTTCCTTTCTTGCTATGTCTATGCTCGGGCGGCATCTGGTTCAATGTTGGTCGTTTTCGTGTTTCCCTGAACGGAGTCGATCCCTCACGTGGGTCCCACGCCTCGCGTACGAAAGCAAACGAGGTTCTGCGTCTTGTAAGACATAAAAACAATTACCACGGATAGTATTTCGGGTGCGATCATACCAGCACTAATGCACCGGATCCCATCAGAACTCCGCAGTTAAGCGTGCTTGGGCGAGAGTAGTACTAGGATGGGTGACCCCCTGGGAAGTCCTCGTGTTGCACCCCCTTTTTCGTTGCCCGTTTGCGTTTTTTTAGGTTTTAGGTGCGTTTTTTTTTTTCCTTTCTTGTTATGTCTATGCTCGGGCGGCATCCGGTTCAATGTTGATCGTTTTCGTGTTTCCCTGAACGGAGCCGATCCCTCACGTGGGTCCCACGCCTCGCGTACGAAAGCAAACGAGGTTCTGCGTCTTGTAAGACATAAAAACAATTACCACGGATAGTATTTCGGGTGCGATCATACCAGCACTAATGCACCGGATCCCATCAGAACTCCGCAGTTAAGCGTGCTTGGGCGAGAGTAGTACTAGGATGGGTGACCCCCTGGAAAGTCCTCGTGTTGCACCCCCTTTTTCGTTGCCCGTTTGCGTTTTTTTAGGTTTTAGGTGCGTTTTTTTTTTCCTTTCTTGTTATGTCTATGCTCGAGCGGCATCCGGTTCAATGTTGATCGTTTTCGTGTTTCCCTGAACGGAGCCGATCCCTCACGTGGGTCCCACGCCTCGCGTACGAAAGCAAACGAGGTTCTGCGTCTTGTAAGACATAAAAACAATTACCACGGATAGTATTTCGGGTGCGATCATACCAGCACTAATGCACCGGATCCCATCAGAACTCCGCAGTTAAGCGTGCTTGGGCGAGAGTAGTACTAGGATGGGTGACCCCCTGGGAAGTCCTCGTGTTGCACCCCCTTTTTCGTTGCCCGTTTGCGTTTTTTTAGGTTTTAGGTGCGTTTTTTTTTTCCTTTCTTGTTATGTCTATGCTCGGGCGGCCTCCGGTTCAATGTTGATCGTTTTCGTGTTTCCCTGAACGGAGCTGATCCCTCACGTGGGTCCCACGCCTCGCGTACGAAAGCAAACGAGGTTCTGCGTCTTGTAAGACATAAAAACAATTACCACGGATAGTATTTCGGGTGCGATCATACCAGCACTAATGCACCGGATCCCATCAGAACTCCGCAGTTAAGCGTGCTTGGGCGAGAGTAGTACTAGGATGGGTGACCCCCTGGGAAGTCCTCGTGTTGCACCCCCTTTTTCGTTGCCCGTTTGCGTTTTTTTAGGTTTTAGGTGCGTTTTTTTTTTCCTTTCTTGTTATGTCTATGCTCGGGCGGCATCCGGTTCAATGTTGATCGTTTTCGTGTTTCCCTGAACGGAGCCGATCCCTCACGTGGGTCCCACGCCTCGCGTACGAAAGCAAACGAGGTTCTGCGTCTTGTAAGACATAAAAACAATTACCACGGATAGTATTTCGGGTGCGATCGTACCAGCACTAATGCACCGGATCCCATCAGAACTCCGCAGTTAAGCGTGCTTGGGCGAGAGTAGTACTAGGATGGGTGACCCCCTGGGAAGTCCTCGTGTTGCACCCCTTTTTCGTTGCCCGTTTGCGTTTTTTTAGGTTTTAGTTGCGTTTTTTTTCCTTTCTTGCTATGTCTATGCTCGGGCGGCATCCGGTTCAATGTTGATCGTTTTCGTGTTTCCCTGAACGGAGCCGATCCCTCATGTGGGTCCCACGCCTCGCGTACGAAAGCAAACGAGGTTCTTCGTCTTGTAAGACATAAAAACAATTACCACGGATAGTATTTCGGGTGCGATCATACCAGCACTAATGCACCGGATCCCATCAGAACTCCGCAGTTAAGCGGGCTTGGGCGAGAGTAGTACTAGGATGGGTGACCCCCTGGGAAGTCCTCGTGTTGCACCCCCTTTTTCGTTGCCCGTTTGCGTTTTTTTAGCTTTTAGGTGCGTTTTTTTTTTTCCTTTTTTGTTATGTCTATGCTCGGGCGGCATCCGGTTCAATGTTGATCGTTTTCGTGTTTCCCTGAACGGAGCCGATCCCTCACGTGGGTCCCACGCCTCGCGTACGAAAGCAAACGAGGTTCTGCGTCTTGTAAGACATAAAAACAATTACCACGCATAGTATTTCGGGTGCGATCATACCAGCACTAATGCACCGGATCCCATCAGAACTCCGCAGTTAAGCGTGCTTGGGCGAGAGTAGTACTAGGATGGGTGACCCCCTGGGAAGTCCTCGTGTTGCACCCCCTTTTTCGTTGCCCGTTTGCGTTTTTTTAGGTTTTAGGTGCGTTTTTTTTTTCCTTTCTTGTTATGTCTATGCTCGGGCGGCATCCGGTTCAATGTTGATCGTTTTCGTGTTTCCCTGAACGGAGCTGATCCCTCACGTGGGTCCCACGCCTCGCGTACGAAAGCAAACGAGGTTCTGCGTCTTGTAAGACATAAAAACAATTACCACGGATAGTATTTCGGGTGCGATCATACCAGCACTAATGCACCGGATCCCATCAGAACTCCGCAGTTAAGCGTGCTTGGGCGAGAGTAGTACTAGGATGGGTGACCCCCTGGGAAGTCCTCGTGTTGCACCCCCTTTTTCGTTGCCCGTTTGCGTTTTTTTAGGTTTTAGGTGCGTTTTTTTTTTCCTTTCTTGTTATGTCTATGCTCGGGCGGCATCCGGTTCAATGTTGATCGTTTTCGTGTTTCCCTGAACGGAGCCGATCCCTCACGTGGGTCCCACGCCTCGCGTACGAAAGCAAACGAGGTTCTGCGTCTTGTAAGACATAAAAACAATTACCACGGATAGTATTTCGGGTGCGATCGTACCAGCACTAATGCACCGGATCCCATCAGAACTCCGCAGTTAAGCGTGCTTGGGCGAGAGTAGTACTAGGATGGGTGACCCCCTGGGAAGTCCTCGTGTTGCACCCCTTTTTCGTTGCCCGTTTGCGTTTTTTTAGGTTTTAGTTGCGTTTTTTTTCCTTTCTTGCTATGTCTATGCTCGGGCGGCATCCGGTTCAATGTTGATCGTTTTCGTGTTTCCCTGAACGGAGCCGATCCCTCATGTGGGTCCCACGCCTCGCGTACGAAAGCAAACGAGGTTCTTCGTCTTGTAAGACATAAAAACAATTACCACGGATAGTATTTCGGGTGCGATCATACCAGCACTAATGCACCGGATCCCATCAGAACTCCGCAGTTAAGCGGGCTTGGGCGAGAGTAGTACTAGGATGGGTGACCCCCTGGGAAGTCCTCGTGTTGCACCCCCTTTTTCGTTGCCCGTTTGCGTTTTTTTAGCTTTTAGGTGCGTTTTTTTTTTTTTCCTTTTTTGTTATGTCTATGCTCGGGCGGCATCCGGTTCAATGTTGATCGTTTTCGTGTTTCCCTGAACGGAGCCGATCCCTCACGTGGGTCCCACGCCTCGCGTACGAAAGCAAACGAGGTTCTGCGTCTTGTAAGACATAAAAACAATTACCACGGATAGTATTTCGGGTGCGATCATACCAGCACTAATGCACCGGATCCCATCAGAACTCCGCAGTTAAGCGTGCTTGGGCGAGAGTAGTACTAGGATGGGTGACCCCCTGGGAAGTCCTCGTGTTGCACCCCCTTTTTCGTTGCCCGTTTGCGTTTTTTTAGGTTTTAGGTGCGTTTTTTTTTCCTTTCTTGTTATGTCTATGCTCGGGCGGCATCCGGTTCAATGTTGATCGTTTTCGTGTTTCCCTGAACGGAGCCGATCCCTCACGTGGGTCCCACGCCTCGCGTACGAAAGCAAACGAGGTTCTGCGTCTTGTAAGACATAAAAACAATTACCACGGATAGTATTTCGGGTGCGATCATACCAGCACTAATGCACCGGATCCCATTAGAACTCCGCAGTTAAGCGTGCTTGGGCGAGAGTAGTACTAGGATGGGTGACCCCCTGGGAAGTCCTCGTGTTGCACCCCCTTTTTCGTTGCCCGTTTGCGTTTTTTTAGGTTTTAGGTGCGTTTTTTTTTTCCTTTCTTGTTATGTCTATGCTCGGGCGGCATCCGGTTCAATGTTGATCGTTTTCGTGTTTCCCTGAACGGAGCCGATCCCTCACGTGGGTCCCACGCCTCGCGTACGAAAGCAAACGAGGTTCTGCGTCTTGTAAGACATAAAAACAATTACCACGGATAGTATTTCGGGTGCGATCATACCAGCACTAATGCACCGGATCCCATCAGAACTCCGCAGTTAAGCGTGCTTGGGCGAGAGTAGTACTAGGATGGGTGACCCCCTGGGAAGTCCTCGTGTTGCACCCCCTTTTTCGTTGCCCGTTTACGTTTTTTTAGGTTTTATGTGCGTTTTTTTTTTCCTTTCTTGTTATGTCTATGCTCGGGCGGCATCCGGTTCAATGTTGATCGTTTTCGTGTTTCCCTGAACGGAGCCGATCCCTCACGTGGGTCCCACGCCTCGCGTACGAAAGCAAACGAGGTTCTGCGTCTTGTAAGACATAAAAACAATTACCACGGATAGTATTTCGGGTGCGATCATACCAGCACTAATGCACCGGATCCCATCTGAACTCCGCAGTTAAGCGTGCTTGGGCGAGAGTAGTACTAGGATGGGTGACCCGCTGGGAAGTCCTCGTGTTGCACCCCCTTTTTCGTTGCCCGTTTGCGTTTTTTTAGGTTTTAGGTGCGTTTTTTTTTTTTTCCTTTCTTGTTATGTCTATGCTCGGGCGGCATCCGGTTCAATGTTGATCGTTTTCGTGTTTCCCTGAACGGAGCCGATCCCTCACGTGGGTCCCACGCCTCGCGTACGAAAGCAAACGAGGTTCTGCGTCTTGTAAGACATAAAAACAATTACCACGGATAGTATTTCGGGTGCGATCATACCAGCACTAATGCACCGGATCCCATCAGAACTCCGCACTTAAGCGTGCTTGGGCGAGAGTAGTACTAGGATGGGTGACCCCCTGGGAAGTCCTCGTGTTGCACCCCCTTTTTCGTTGCCCGTTTGCGTTTTTTTAGGTTTTAGGTGCGTTTTTTTTTTCCTTTCTTCTTATGTCTATGCTCGAGCGGCATCCGGTTCAATGTTGATCGTTTTCGTGTTTCCCTGAACGGAGCCGATCCCTCACGTGGGTCCCACGCCTCGCGTACGAAAGCAAACGAGGTTCTGCGTCTTGTAAGACATAAAAACAACTACCACGGATAGTATTTCGGGTGCGATCATACCAGCACTAATGCACCGGATCCCATCAGAACTCCGCAGTTAAGCGTGCTTGGGCGAGAGTAGTACTAGGATGGGTGACCCCCTGGGAAGTCCTCGTGTTGCACCCCTTTTTCGTTGCCCGTTTGCGTTTTTTTAGGTTTTAGTTGCGTTTTTTTTTCCTTTCTTGCTATGTCTATGCTCGGGCGGCATCTGGTTCAATGTTGATCGTTTTCGTGTTTCCCTGAACGGAGTCGATCCCTCACGTGGGTCCCACGCCTCGCGTACGAAAGCAAACGAGGTTCTGCGTCTTGTAAGACATAAAAACAATTACCACGGATAGTATTTCGGGTGCGATCATACCAGCACTAATGCACCGGATCCCATCAGAACTCCGCAGTTAAGCGTGCTTGGGCGAGAGTAGTACTAGGATGGGTGACCCCCTGGGAAGTCCTCGTGTTGCACCCCCTTTTTCGTTGCCCGTTTGCGTTTTTTTAGGTTTTAGGTGCGTTTTTTTTTTCCTTTCTTGTTATGTCTATGCTCGGGCGGCATCCGGTTCAATGTTGATCGTTTTCGTGTTTCCCTGAACGGAGCCGATCCCTCACGTGGGTCCCACGCCTCGCGTACGAAAGCAAACGAGGTTCTGCGTCTTGTAAGACATAAAAACAATTACCACGGATAGTATTTCGGGTGCGATCATACCAGCACTAATGCACCGGATCCCATCAGAACTCCGCAGTTAAGCGTGCTTGGGCGAGAGTAGTACTAGGATGGGTGACCCCCTGGGAAGTCCTCGTGTTGCACCCCCTTTTTCGTTGCCCGTTTGCGTTTTTTTAGGTTTTAGGTGCGTTTTTTTTTCCTTTCTTGTTATGTCTATGCTCGAGCGGCATCCGGTTCAATGTTGATCGTTTTCGTGTTTCCCTGAACGGAGCCGATCCCTCACGTGGGTCCCACGCCTCGCGTACGAAAGCAAACGAGGTTCTGCGTCTTGTAAGACATAAAAACAATTACCACGGATAGTATTTCGGGTGCGATCATACCAGCACTAATGCACCGGATCCCATCAGAACTCCGCAGTTAAGCGTGCTTGGGCGAGAGTAGTACTAGGATGGGTGACCCCCTGGGAAGTCCTCGTGTTGCACCCCCTTTTTCGTTGCCCGTTTGCGTTTTTTTAGGTTTTAGGTGCGTTTTTTTTTTCCTTTCTTGTTATGTCTATGCTCGGGCGGCATCCGGTTCAATGTTGATCGTTTTCGTGTTTCCCTGAACGGAGCTGATCCCTCACGTGGGTCCCACGCCTCGCGTACGAAAGCAAACGAGGTTCTGCGTCTTGTAAGACATAAAAACAATTACCACGGATAGTATTTCGGGTGCGATCATACCAGCACTAATGCACCGGATCCCATCAGAACTCCGCAGTTAAGCGTGCTTGGGCGAGAGTAGTACTAGGATGGGTGACCCCCTGGGAAGTCCTCGTGTTGCACCCCCTTTTTCGTTGCCCGTTTGCGTTTTTTTAGGTTTTAGGTGCGTTTTTTTTTCCTTTCTTGTTATGTCTATGCTCGGGCGGCATCCGGTTCAATGTTGATCGTTTTCGTGTTTCCCTGAACGGAGCCGATCCCTCACGTGGGTCCCACGCCTCGCGTACGAAAGCAAACGAGGTTCTGCGTCTTGTAAGACATAAAAACAATTACCACGGATAGTATTTCGGGTGCGATCGTACCAGCACTAATGCACCGGATCCCATCAGAACTCCGCAGTGAAGCGTGCTTGGGCGAGAGTAGTACTAGGATGGGTGACCCCCTGGGAAGTCCTCGTGTTGCACCCCTTTTTCGTTGCCCGTTTGCGTTTTTTTAGGTTTTAGTTGCGTTTTTTTTCCTTTCTTGCTATGTCTATGCTCGGGCGGCATCCGGTTCAATGTTGATCGTTTTCGTGTTTCCCTGAACGGAGCCGATCCCTCATGTGGGTCCCACGCCTCGCGTACGAAAGCAAACGAGGTTCTTCGTCTTGTAAGACATAAAAACAATTACCACGGATAGTATTTCGGGTGCGATCATACCAGCACTAATGCACCGGATCCCATCAGAACTCCGCAGTTAAGCGGGCTTGGGCGAGAGTAGTACTAGGATGGGTGACCCCCTGGGAAGTCCTCGTGTTGCACCCCCTTTTTCGTTGCCCGTTTGCGTTTTTTTAGCTTTTAGGTGCGTTTTTTTTTTTCCTTTTTTGTTATGTCTATGCTCGGGCGGCATCCGGTTCAATGTTGATCGTTTTCGTGTTTCCCTGAACGGAGCCGATCCCTCACGTGGGTCCCACGCCTCGCGTACGAAAGCAAACGAGGTTCTGCGTCTTGTAAGACATAAAAACAATTACCACGGATAGTATTTCGGGTGCGATCATACCAGCACTAATGCACCGGATCCCATCAGAACTCCGCAGTTAAGCGTGCTTGGGCGAGAGTAGTACTAGGATGGGTGACCCCCTGGGAAGTCCTCGTGTTGCACCCCCTTTTTCGTTGCCCGTTTGCGTTTTTTTAGGTTTTAGGTGCGTTTTTTTTTCCTTTCTTGTTATGTCTATGCTCGGGCGGCATCCGGTTCAATGTTGATCGTTTTCGTGTTTCCCTGAACGGAGCCGATCCCTCACGTGGGTCCCACGCCTCGCGTACGAAAGCAAACGAGGTTCTGCGTCTTGTAAGACATAAAAACAATTACCACGGATAGTATTTCGGGTGCGATCATACCAGCACTAATGCACCGGATCCCATTAGAACTCCGCAGTTAAGCGTGCTTGGGCGAGAGTAGTACTAGGATGGGTGACCCCCTGGGAAGTCCTCGTGTTGCACCCCCTTTTTCGTTGCCCGTTTGCGTTTTTTTAGGTTTTAGGTGCGTTTTTTTTTTTCCTTTCTTGTTATGTCTATGCTCGGGCGGCATCCGGTTCAATGTTGATCGTTTTCGTGTTTCCCTGAACGGAGCCGATCCCTCACGTGGGTCCCACGCCTCGCGTACGAAAGCAAACGAGGTTCTGCGTCTTGTAAGACATAAAAACAATTACCACGGATAGTATTTCGGGTGCGATCATACCAGCACTAATGCACCGGATCCCATCAGAACTCCGCAGTTAAGCGTGCTTGGGCGAGAGTAGTACTAGGATGGGTGACCCCCTGGGAAGTCCTCGTGTTGCACCCCCTTTTTCGTTGCCCGTTTACGTTTTTTTAGGTTTTATGTGCGTTTTTTTTTTCCTTTCTTGTTATGTCTATGCTCGGGCGGCATCCGGTTCAATGTTGATCGTTTTCGTGTTTCCCTGAACGGAGCCGATCCCTCACGTGGGTCCCACGCCTCGCGTACGAAAGCAAACGAGGTTCTGCGTCTTGTAAGACATAAAAACAATTACCACGGATAGTATTTCGGGTGCGATCATACCAGCACTAATGCACCGGATCCCATCTGAACTCCGCAGTTAAGCGTGCTTGGGCGAGAGTAGTACTAGGATGGGTGACCCGCTGGGAAGTCCTCGTGTTGCACCCCCTTTTTCGTTGCCCGTTTGCGTTTTTTTAGGTTTTAGGTGCGTTTTTTTTTTTTCCTTTCTTGTTATGTCTATGCTCGGGCGGCATCCGGTTCAATGTTGATCGTTTTCGTGTTTCCCTGAACGGAGCCGATCCCTCACGTGGGTCCCACGCCTCGCGTACGAAAGCAAACGAGGTTCTGCGTCTTGTAAGACATAAAAACAATTACCACGGATAGTATTTCGGGTGCGATCATACCAGCACTAATGCACCGGATCCCATCAGAACTCCGCACTTAAGCGTGCTTGGGCGAGAGTAGTACTAGGATGGGTGACCCCCTGGGAAGTCCTCGTGTTGCACCCCCTTTTTCGTTGCCCGTTTGCGTTTTTTTAGGTTTTAGGTGCGTTTTTTTTTTCCTTTCTTCTTATGTCTATGCTCGAGCGGCATCCGGTTCAATGTTGATCGTTTTCGTGTTTCCCTGAACGGAGCCGATCCCTCACGTGGGTCCCACGCCTCGCGTACGAAAGCAAACGAGGTTCTGCGTCTTGTAAGACATAAAAACAACTACCACGGATAGTATTTCGGGTGCGATCATACCAGCACTAATGCACCGGATCCCATCAGAACTCCGCAGTTAAGCGTGCTTGGGCGAGAGTAGTACTAGGATGGGTGACCCCCTGGGAAGTCCTCGTGTTGCACCCCTTTTTCGTTGCCCGTTTGCGTTTTTTTAGGTTTTAGTTGCGTTTTTTTTTCCTTTCTTGCTATGTCTATGCTCGGGCGGCATCTGGTTCAATGTTGATCGTTTTCGTGTTTCCCTGAACGGAGTCGATCCCTCACGTGGGTCCCACGCCTCGCGTACGAAAGCAAACGAGGTTCTGCGTCTTGTAAGACATAAAAACAATTACCACGGATAGTATTTCGGGTGCGATCATACCAGCACTAATGCACCGGATCCCATCAGAACTCCGCAGTTAAGCGTGCTTGGGCGAGAGTAGTACTAGGATGGGTGACCCCCTGGGAAGTCCTCGTGTTGCACCCCCTTTTTCGTTGCCCGTTTGCGTTTTTTTAGGTTTTAGGTGCGTTTTTTTTTTCCTTTCTTGTTATGTCTATGCTCGGGCGGCATCCGGTTCAATGTTGATCGTTTTCGTGTTTCCCTGAACGGAGCCGATCCCTCACGTGGGTCCCACGCCTCGCGTACGAAAGCAAACGAGGTTCTGCGTCTTGTAAGACATAAAAACAATTACCACGGATAGTATTTCGGGTGCGATCATACCAGCACTAATGCACCGGATCCCATCAGAACTCCGCAGTTAAGCGTGCTTGGGCGAGAGTAGTACTAGGATGGGTGACCCCCTGGGAAGTCCTCGTGTTGCACCCCCTTTTTCGTTGCCCGTTTGCGTTTTTTTAGGTTTTAGGTGCGTTTTTTTTTCCTTTCTTGTTATGTCTATGCTCGAGCGGCATCCGGTTCAATGTTGATCGTTTTCGTGTTTCCCTGAACGGAGCCGATCCCTCACGTGGGTCCCACGCCTCGCGTACGAAAGCAAACGAGGTTCTGCGTCTTGTAAGACATAAAAACAATTACCACGGATAGTATTTCGGGTGCGATCATACCAGCACTAATGCACCGGATCCCATCAGAACTCCGCAGTTAAGCGTGCTTGGGCGAGAGTAGTACTAGGATGGGTGACCCCCTGGGAAGTCCTCGTGTTGCACCCCCTTTTTCGTTGCCCGTTTGCGTTTTTTTAGGTTTTAGGTGCGTTTTTTTTTTCCTTTCTTGTTATGTCTATGCTCGGGCGGCATCCGGTTCAATGTTGATCGTTTTCGTGTTTCCCTGAACGGAGCTGATCCCTCACGTGGGTCCCACGCCTCGCGTACGAAAGCAAACGAGGTTCTGCGTCTTGTAAGACATAAAAACAATTACCACGGATAGTATTTCGGGTGCGATCATACCAGCACTAATGCACCGGATCCCATCAGAACTCCGCAGTTAAGCGTGCTTGGGCGAGAGTAGTACTAGGATGGGTGACCCCCTGGGAAGTCCTCGTGTTGCACCCCCTTTTTCGTTGCCCGTTTGCGTTTTTTTAGGTTTTAGGTGCGTTTTTTTTTCCTTTCTTGTTATGTCTATGCTCGGGCGGCATCCGGTTCAATGTTGATCGTTTTCGTGTTTCCCTGAACGGAGCCGATCCCTCACGTGGGTCCCACGCCTCGCGTACGAAAGCAAACGAGGTTCTGCGTCTTGTAAGACATAAAAACAATTACCACGGATAGTATTTCGGGTGCGATCGTACCAGCACTAATGCACCGGATCCCATCAGAACTCCGCAGTGAAGCGTGCTTGGGCGAGAGTAGTACTAGGATGGGTGACCCCCTGGGAAGTCCTCGTGTTGCACCCCTTTTTCGTTGCCCGTTTGCGTTTTTTTAGGTTTTAGTTGCGTTTTTTTTCCTTTCTTGCTATGTCTATGCTCGGGCGGCATCCGGTTCAATGTTGATCGTTTTCGTGTTTCCCTGAACGGAGCCGATCCCTCATGTGGGTCCCACGCCTCGCGTACGAAAGCAAACGAGGTTCTTCGTCTTGTAAGACATAAAAACAATTACCACGGATAGTATTTCGGGTGCGATCATACCAGCACTAATGCACCGGATCCCATCAGAACTCCGCAGTTAAGCGGGCTTGGGCGAGAGTAGTACTAGGATGGGTGACCCCCTGGGAAGTCCTCGTGTTGCACCCCCTTTTTCGTTGCCCGTTTGCGTTTTTTTAGCTTTTAGGTGCGTTTTTTTTTTTCCTTTTTTGTTATGTCTATGCTCGGGCGGCATCCGGTTCAATGTTGATCGTTTTCGTGTTTCCCTGAACGGAGCCGATCCCTCACGTGGGTCCCACGCCTCGCGTACGAAAGCAAACGAGGTTCTGCGTCTTGTAAGACATAAAAACAATTACCACGGATAGTATTTCGGGTGCGATCATACCAGCACTAATGCACCGGATCCCATCAGAACTCCGCAGTTAAGCGTGCTTGGGCGAGAGTAGTACTAGGATGGGTGACCCCCTGGGAAGTCCTCGTGTTGCACCCCCTTTTTCGTTGCCCGTTTGCGTTTTTTTAGGTTTTAGGTGCGTTTTTTTTTCCTTTCTTGTTATGTCTATGCTCGGGCGGCATCCGGTTCAATGTTGATCGTTTTCGTGTTTCCCTGAACGGAGCCGATCCCTCACGTGGGTCCCACGCCTCGCGTACGAAAGCAAACGAGGTTCTGCGTCTTGTAAGACATAAAAACAATTACCACGGATAGTATTTCGGGTGCGATCATACCAGCACTAATGCACCGGATCCCATTAGAACTCCGCAGTTAAGCGTGCTTGGGCGAGAGTAGTACTAGGATGGGTGACCCCCTGGGAAGTCCTCGTGTTGCACCCCCTTTTTCGTTGCCCGTTTGCGTTTTTTTAGGTTTTAGGTGCGTTTTTTTTTTCCTTTCTTGTTATGTCTATGCTCGGGCGGCATCCGGTTCAATGTTGATCGTTTTCGTGTTTCCCTGAACGGAGCCGATCCCTCACGTGGGTCCCACGCCTCGCGTACGAAAGCAAACGAGGTTCTGCGTCTTGTAAGACATAAAAACAATTACCACGGATAGTATTTCGGGTGCGATCATACCAGCACTAATGCACCGGATCCCATCAGAACTCCGCAGTTAAGCGTGCTTGGGCGAGAGTAGTACTAGGATGGGTGACCCCCTGGGAAGTCCTCGTGTTGCACCCCCTTTTTCGTTGCCCGTTTGCGTTTTTTTAGGTTTTATGTGCGTTTTTTTTTTTCCTTTCTTGTTATGTCTATGCTCGGGCGGCATCCGGTTCAATGTTGATCGTTTTCGTGTTTCCCTGAACGGAGCCGATCCCTCACGTGGGTCCCACGCCTCGCGTACGAAAGCAAACGAGGTTCTGCGTCTTGTAAGACATAAAAACAATTACCACGGATAGTATTTCGGGTGCGATCATACCAGCACTAATGCACCGGATCCCATCTGAACTCCGCAGTTAAGCGTGCTTGGGCGAGAGTAGTACTAGGATGGGTGACCCCCTGGGAAGTCCTCGTGTTGCACCCCCTTTTTCGTTGCCCGTTTGCGTTTTTTTAGGTTTTAGGTGCGTTTTTTTTTTCCTTTCTTGTTATGTCTATGCTCGGGCGGCATCCGGTTCAATGTTGATCGTTTTCGTGTTTCCCTGAACGGAGCCGATCCCTCACGTGGGTCCCACGCCTCGCGTACGAAAGCAAACGAGGTTCTGCGTCTTGTAAGACATAAAAACAATTACCACGGATAGTATTTCGGGTGCGATCATACCAGCACTAATGCACCGAATCCCATCAGAACTCCGCAGTTAAGCGTGCTTGGGCGAGAGTAGTACTAGGATGGGTGACCCCCTGGGAAGTCCTCGTGTTGCACCCCCTTTTTCGTTGCCCGTTTGCGTTTTTTTAGGTTTTAGGTGCGTTTTTTTTTTCCTTTCTTGTTATGTCTATGCTCGGGCGGCATCCGGTTCAATGTTGATCGTTTTCGTGTTTCCCTGAACGGAGCCGATCCCTCACGTGGGTCCCACGCCTCGCGTACGAAAGCAAACGAGGTTCTGCGTCTTGTAAGACATAAAAACAATTACCACGGATAGTATTTCGGGTGCGATCATACCAGCACTAATGCACCGGATCCCATCAGAACTCCGCAGTTAAGCGTGCTTGGGCGAGAGTAGTACTAGGATGGGTGACCCCCTGGGAAGTCCTCGTGTTGCACCCCCTTTTTCGTTGCCCGTTTGCGTTTTTTTAGGTTTTAGGTGCGTTTTTTTTTTCCTTTCTTGTTATGTCTATGCTCGGGCGGCATCCGGTTCAATGTTGATCGTTTTCGTGTTTCCCTGAACGGAGCCGATCCCTCACGTGGGTCCCACGCCTCGCGTACGAAAGCAAACGAGGTTCTGCGTCTTGTAAGACATAAAAACAATTACCACGGATAGTATTTCGGGTGCGATCATACCAGCACTAATGCACCGGATCCCATCAGAACTCCGCAGTTAAGCGTGCTTGGGCGAGAGTAGTACTAGGATGGGTGACCCCCTGGGAAGTCCTCGTGTTGCACCCCCTTTTTCGTTGCCCGTTTGCGTTTTTTTAGGTTTTAGGTGCGTTTTTTTTTCCTTTCTTGTTATGTCTATGCTCGGGCGGCATCCGGTTCAATGTTGATCGTTTTCGTGTTTCCCTGAACGGAGCCGATCCCTCACGTGGGTCCCACGCCTCGCGTACGAAAGCAAACGAGGTTCTGCGTCTTGTAAGACATAAAAACAATTACCACGGATAGTATTTCGGGTGCGATCATACCAGCACTAATGCACCGGATCCCATCAGAACTCCGCAGCTAAGCGTGCTTGGGCGAGAGTAGTACTAGGATGGGTGACCCCCTGGGAAGTCCTCGTGTTGCACCCCCTTTTTCGTTGCCCGTTTGCGTTTTTTTAGGTTTTATGTGCGTTTTTTTTTTCCTTTCTTGTTATGTCTATGCTCGGGCGGCATCCGGTTCAATGTTGATCGTTTTCGTGTTTCCCTGAACGGAGCCGATCCCTCACGTGGGTCCCACGCCTCGCGTACGAAAGCAAACGAGGTTCTGCGTCTTGTAAGACATAAAAACAATTACCACGGATAGTATTTCGGGTGCGATCATACCAGCACTAATGCACCGGATCCCATCTGAACTCCGCAGTTAAGCGTGCTTGGGCGAGAGTAGTACTAGGATGGGTGACCCCCTGGGAAGTCCTCGTGTTGCACCCCCTTTTTCGTTGCCCGTTTGCGTTTTTTTAGGTTTTAGGTGCGTTTTTTTTTTTTCCTTTCTTGTTATGTCTATGCTCGGGCGGCATCCGGTTCAATGTTGATCGTTTTCGTGTTTCCCTGAACGGAGCCGATCGCTCACGTGGGTCCCACGCCTCGCGTACGAAAGCAAACGAGGTTCTTCGTCTTGTAAGACATAAAAACAATTACCACGCATAGTATTTCGGGTGCGATCATACCAGCACTAATGCACCGGATCCCATCAGAATTCCGCAGTTAAGCGTGCTTGGGCGAGAGTAGTATAGGATGGGTGACCCCTTGGGAAGTCCTCGTGTTGCACCCCCTTTTTCGTTGCCCGTTTGCGTTTTTTTAGGTTTTAGGTGCGTTTTTTTTTTCCTTTCTTGCTATGTCTATGCTCGGGCGGCATCCGGTTCAATGTTGATCGTTTTCGTGTTTCCCTGAACGGAGCCGATCCCTCACGTGGGTCCCACGCCTCGCGTACGAAAGCAAACGAGGTTCTGCGTCTTGTAAGACATAAAAACAATTACCACGGATAGTATTTCGGGTGCGATCATACCAGCACTAATGCACCGGATCCCATCAGAACTCCGCAGCTAAGCGTGCTTGGGCGAGAGTAGTACTAGGATGGGTGACCCCCTGGGAAGTCCTCGTGTTGCACCCCCTTTTTCGTTGCCCGTTTGCGTTTTTTTAGGTTTTAGTTGCGTTTTTTTTTCCTTTCTTGCTATGTCTATGCTCGGGCGGCATCTGGTTCAATGTTGATCGTTTTCGTGTTTCCCTGAACGGAGTCGATCCCTCACGTGGGTCCCACGCCTCGCGTACGAAAGCAAACGAGGTTCTGCCTCTTGTAAGACATAAAAACAATTACCACGCATAGTATTTCGGGTGCGATCATACCAGCACTAATGCACCGGATCCCATCAGAACTCCGCAGTTAAGCGTGCTTGGGCGAGAGTAGTACTAGGATGGGTGACCCCCTGGGAAGTCCTCGTGTTGCACCACCTTTTTCGTTGCTCGTTTGCGTTTTTTTAGGTTTTAGGTGCGTTTTTTTTCCTTTCTTGCTATGTCTATGCTCGGGCGGCATCCGATTCAATGTTGATCGTTTTCGTGTTTCCCTGAACGGAGCCGATCCCTCACGTGGGTCCCACGCCTCGCGTACGAAAGCAAACGAGGTTCTTCGTCTTGTAAGACATAAAAACAATTACCACGCATAGTATTTCGGGTGCGATCATACCAGCACTAATGCACCGGATCCCATCAGAATTCCGCAGTTAAGCGTGCTTGGGCGAGAGTAGTATAGGATGGGTGACCCCTTGGGAAGTCCTCGTGTTGCACCCCCTTTTTCGTTGCCCGTTTGCGTTTTTTTAGGTTTTAGGTGCGTTTTTTTTTTCCTTTCTTGCTATGTCTATGCTCGGGCGGCATCCGGTTCAATGTTGATCGTTTTCGTGTTTCCCTGAACGGAGCCGATCCCTCACGTGGGTCCCACGCCTCGCGTACGAAAGCAAACGAGGTTCTGCGTCTTGTAAGACATAAAAACCATTACCACGCATAGTATTTCGGGTGCGATCATACCAGCACTAATGCACCGGATCCCATCAGAACTCCGCAGTTAAGCGTGCTTGGGCGAGAGTAGTACTAGGATGGGTTACCCCCTGGGAAGTCCTCGTGTTGCACCCCCTTTTTCGTTGCCCGTTTGCGTTTTTTTAGGTTTTAGGTGCGTTTTTTTTTCCTTTCTTGTTATGTCTATGCTCGGGCGGCATCCGGTTCAATGTTGATCGTTTTCGTGTTTCCCTGAACGGAGCCGATCCCTCACGTGGGTCCCACGCCTCGCGTACGAAAGCAAACGAGGTTCTGCGTCTTGTAAGACATAAAAACAATTACCACGGATAGTATTTCGGGTGCGATCGTACCAGCACTAATGCACCGGATCCCATCAGAACTCCGCAGTTAAGCGTGCTTGGGCGAGAGTAGTACTAGGATGGGTGACCCCCTGGGAAGTCCTCGTGTTGCACCCCCTTTTTCGTTGCCCGTTTGCGTTTTTTTAGGTTTTAGGTGCGTTTTTTTTTCCTTTCTTGTTATGTCTATGCTCGGGCGGCATCCGGTTCAATGTTGATCGTTTTCGTGTTTCCCTGAACGGAGCCGATCCCTCACGTGGGTCCCACGCCTCGCGTACGAAAGCAAACGAGGTTCTGCGTCTTGTAAGACATAAAAACAATTACCACGGATAGTATTTCGGGTGCGATCATACCAGCACTAATGCACCGGATCCCATTAGAACTCCGCAGTTAAGCGTGCTTGGGCGAGAGTAGTACTAGGATGGGTGACCCCCTGGGAAGTCCTCGTGTTGCACCCCCTTTTTCGTTGCCCGTTTGCGTTTTTTTAGGTTTTAGGTGCGTTTTTTTTTTCCTTTCTTGTTATGTCTATGCTCGGGCGGCATCCGGTTCAATGTTGATCGTTTTCGTGTTTCCCTGAACGGAGCCGATCCCTCACGTGGGTCCCACGCCTCGCGTACGAAAGCAAACGAGGTTCTGCGTCTTGTAAGACATAAAAACAATTACCACGGATAGTATTTCGGGTGCGATCATACCAGCACTAATGCACCGGATCCCATCAGAACTCCGCAGTTAAGCGTGCTTGGGCGAGAGTAGTACTAGGATGGGTGACCCCCTGGGAAGTCCTCGTGTTGCACCCCCTTTTTCGTTGCCCGTTTGCGTTTTTTTAGGTTTTAGGTGCGTTTTTTTTTCCTTTCTTGTTATGTCTATGCTCGGGCGGCATCCGGTTCAATGTTGATCGTTTTCGTGTTTCCCTGAACGGAGCCGATCCCTCACGTGGGTCCCACGCCTCGCGTACGAAAGCAAACGAGGTTCTGCGTCTTGTAAGACATAAAAACAATTACCACGGATAGTATTTCGGGTGCGATCATACCAGCACTAATGCACCGGATCCCATTAGAACTCCGCAGTTAAGCGTGCTTGGGCGAGAGTAGTACTAGGATGGGTGACCCCCTGGGAAGTCCTCGTGTTGCACCCCCTTTTTCGTTGCCCGTTTGCGTTTTTTTAGGTTTTAGGTGCGTTTTTTTTTTTCCTTTCTTGTTATGTCTATGCTCGGGCGGCATCCGGTTCAATGTTGATCGTTTTCGTGTTTCCCTGAACGGAGCCGATCCCTCACGTGGGTCCCACGCCTCGCGTACGAAAGCAAACGAGGTTCTGCGTCTTGTAAGACATAAAAACAATTACCACGGATAGTATTTCGGGTGCGATCATACCAGCACTAATGCACCGGATCCCATCAGAACTCCGCAGTTAAGCGTGCTTGGGCGAGAGTAGTACTAGGATGGGTGACCCCCTGGGAAGTCCTCGTGTTGCACCCCCTTTTTCGTTGCCCGTTTACGTTTTTTTAGGTTTTATGTGCGTTTTTTTTTTCCTTTCTTGTTATGTCTATGCTCGGGCGGCATCCGGTTCAATGTTGATCGTTTTCGTGTTTCCCTGAACGGAGCCGATCCCTCACGTGGGTCCCACGCCTCGCGTACGAAAGCAAACGAGGTTCTGCGTCTTGTAAGACATAAAAACAATTACCACGGATAGTATTTCGGGTGCGATCATACCAGCACTAATGCACCGGATCCCATCTGAACTCCGCAGTTAAGCGTGCTTGGGCGAGAGTAGTACTAGGATGGGTGACCCGCTGGGAAGTCCTCGTGTTGCACCCCCTTTTTCGTTGCCCGTTTGCGTTTTTTTAGGTTTTAGGTGCGTTTTTTTTTTTTTCCTTTCTTGTTATGTCTATGCTCGGGCGGCATCCGGTTCAATGTTGATCGTTTTCGTGTTTCCCTGAACGGAGCCGATCCCTCACGTGGGTCCCACG
The DNA here is from genome assembly GCF_002870075.4 of Lactuca sativa. Lineage (NCBI taxonomy): Eukaryota > Viridiplantae > Streptophyta > Magnoliopsida > Asterales > Asteraceae > Lactuca > Lactuca sativa. Next base: position 200,246,305 of record NC_056623.2, read on the forward strand.
CCTCGCGTACGAAAGCAAACGAGGTTCTGCGTCTTGTAAGACATAAAAACAATTACCACGGATAGTATTTCGGGTGCGATCATACCAGCACTAATGCACCGGATCCCATCAGAACTCCGCACTTAAGCGTGCTTGGGCGAGAGTAGTACTAGGATGGGTGACCCCCTGGGAAGTCCTCGTGTTGCACCCCCTTTTTCGTTGCCCGTTTGCGTTTTTTTAGGTTTTAGGTGCGTTTTTTTTTTCCTTTCTTCTTATGTCTATGCTCGAGCGGCATCCGGTTCAATGTTGATCGTTTTCGTGTTTCCCTGAACGGAGCCGATCCCTCACGTGGGTCCCACGCCTCGCGTACGAAAGCAAACGAGGTTCTGCGTCTTGTAAGACATAAAAACAACTACCACGGATAGTATTTCGGGTGCGATCATACCAGCACTAATGCACCGGATCCCATCAGAACTCCGCAGTTAAGCGTGCTTGGGCGAGAGTAGTACTAGGATGGGTGACCCCCTGGGAAGTCCTCGTGTTGCACCCCTTTTTCGTTGCCCGTTTGCGTTTTTTTAGGTTTTAGTTGCGTTTTTTTTTCCTTTCTTGCTATGTCTATGCTCGGGCGGCATCTGGTTCAATGTTGATCGTTTTCGTGTTTCCCTGAACGGAGTCGATCCCTCACGTGGGTCCCACGCCTCGCGTACGAAAGCAAACGAGGTTCTGCGTCTTGTAAGACATAAAAACAATTACCACGGATAGTATTTCGGGTGCGATCATACCAGCACTAATGCACCGGATCCCATCAGAACTCCGCAGTTAAGCGTGCTTGGGCGAGAGTAGTACTAGGATGGGTGACCCCCTGGGAAGTCCTCGTGTTGCACCCCCTTTTTCGTTGCCCGTTTGCGTTTTTTTAGGTTTTAGGTGCGTTTTTTTTTCCCTTTCTTGTTATGTCTATGCTCGGGCGGCATCCGGTTCAATGTTGATCGTTTTCGTGTTTCCCTGAACGGAGCCGATCCCTCACGTGGGTCCCACGCCTCGCGTACGAAAGCAAACGAGGTTCTGCGTCTTGTAAGACATAAAAACAATTACCACGGATAGTATTTCGGGTGCGATCATACCAGCACTAATGCACCGGATCCCATCAGAACTCCGCAGTTAAGCGTGCTTGGGCGAGAGTAGTACTAGGATGGGTGACCCCCTGGGAAGTCCTCGTGTTGCACCCCCTTTTTCGTTGCCCGTTTGCGTTTTTTTAGGTTTTAGGTGCGTTTTTTTTTCCTTTCTTGTTATGTCTATGCTCGAGCGGCATCCGGTTCAATGTTGATCGTTTTCGTGTTTCCCTGAACGGAGCCGATCCCTCACGTGGGTCCCACGCCTCGCGTACGAAAGCAAACGAGGTTCTGCGTCTTGTAAGACATAAAAACAATTACCACGGATAGTATTTCGGGTGCGATCATACCAGCACTAATGCACCGGATCCCATCAGAACTCCGCAGTTAAGCGTGCTTGGGCGAGAGTAGTACTAGGATGGGTGACCCCCTGGGAAGTCCTCGTGTTGCACCCCCTTTTTCGTTGCCCGTTTGCGTTTTTTTAGGTTTTAGGTGCGTTTTTTTTTTCCTTTCTTGTTATGTCTATGCTCGGGCGGCATCCGGTTCAATGTTGATCGTTTTCGTGTTTCCCTGAACGGAGCTGATCCCTCACGTGGGTCCCACGCCTCGCGTACGAAAGCAAACGAGGTTCTGCGTCTTGTAAGACATAAAAACAATTACCACGGATAGTATTTCGGGTGCGATCATACCAGCACTAATGCACCGGATCCCATCAGAACTCCGCAGTTAAGCGTGCTTGGGCGAGAGTAGTACTAGGATGGGTGACCCCCTGGGAAGTCCTCGTGTTGCACCCCCTTTTTCGTTGCCCGTTTGCGTTTTTTTAGGTTTTAGGTGCGTTTTTTTTTCCTTTCTTGTTATGTCTATGCTCGGGCGGCATCCGGTTCAATGTTGATCGTTTTCGTGTTTCCCTGAACGGAGCCGATCCCTCACGTGGGTCCCACGCCTCGCGTACGAAAGCAAACGAGGTTCTGCGTCTTGTAAGACATAAAAACAATTACCACGGATAGTATTTCGGGTGCGATCGTACCAGCACTAATGCACCGGATCCCATCAGAACTCCGCAGTGAAGCGTGCTTGGGCGAGAGTAGTACTAGGATGGGTGACCCCTTGGGAAGTCCTCGTGTTGCACCCCTTTTTCGTTGCCCGTTTGCGTTTTTTTAGGTTTTAGTTGCGTTTTTTTTCCTTTCTTGCTATGTCTATGCTCGGGCGGCATCCGGTTCAATGTTGATCGTTTTCGTGTTTCCCTGAACGGAGCCGATCCCTCATGTGGGTCCCACGCCTCGCGTACGAAAGCAAACGAGGTTCTTCGTCTTGTAAGACATAAAAACAATTACCACGGATAGTATTTCGGGTGCGATCATACCAGCACTAATGCACCGGATCCCATCAGAACTCCGCAGTTAAGCGGGCTTGGGCGAGAGTAGTACTAGGATGGGTGACCCCCTGGGAAGTCCTCGTGTTGCACCCCCTTTTTCGTTGCCCGTTTGCGTTTTTTTAGCTTTTAGGTGCGTTTTTTTTTTTCCTTTTTTGTTATGTCTATGCTCGGGCGGCATCCGGTTCAATGTTGATCGTTTTCGTGTTTCCCTGAACGGAGCCGATCCCTCACGTGGGTCCCACGCCTCGCGTACGAAAGCAAACGAGGTTCTGCGTCTTGTAAGACATAAAAACAATTACCACGGATAGTATTTCGGGTGCGATCATACCAGCACTAATGCAACGGATCCCATCAGAACTCCGCAGTTAAGCGTGCTTGGGCGAGAGTAGTACTAGGATGGGTGACCCCCTGGGAAGTCCTCGTGTTGCACCCCCTTTTTCGTTGCCCGTTTGCGTTTTTTTAGGTTTTAGGTGCGTTTTTTTTTCCTTTCTTGTTATGTCTATGCTCGGGCGGCATCCGGTTCAATGTTGATCGTTTTCGTGTTTCCCTGAACGGAGCCGATCCCTCACGTGGGTCCCACGCCTCGCGTACGAAAGCAAACGAGGTTCTGCGTCTTGTAAGACATAAAAACAATTACCACGGATAGTATTTCGGGTGCGATCATACCAGCACTAATGCACCGGATCCCATTAGAACTCCGCAGTTAAGCGTGCTTGGGCGAGAGTAGTACTAGGATGGGTGACCCCCTGGGAAGTCCTCGTGTTGCACCCCCTTTTTCGTTGCCCGTTTGCGTTTTTTTAGGTTTTAGGTGCGTTTTTTTTTTCCTTTCTTGTTATGTCTATGCTCGGGCGGCATCCGGTTCAATGTTGATCGTTTTCGTGTTTCCCTGAACGGAGCCGATCCCTCACGTGGGTCCCACGCCTCGCGTACGAAAGCAAACGAGGTTCTGCGTCTTGTAAGACATAAAAACAATTACCACGGATAGTATTTCGGGTGCGATCATACCAGCACTAATGCACCGGATCCCATCAGAACTCCGCAGTTAAGCGTGCTTGGGCGAGAGTAGTACTAGGATGGGTGACCCCCTGGGAAGTCCTCGTGTTGCACCCCCTTTTTCGTTGCCCGTTTGCGTTTTTTTAGGTTTTATGTGCGTTTTTTTTTTTCCTTTCTTGTTATGTCTATGCTCGGGCGGCATCCGGTTCAATGTTGATCGTTTTCGTGTTTCCCTGAACGGAGCCGATCCCTCACGTGGGTCCCACGCCTCGCGTACGAAAGCAAACGAGGTTCTGCGTCTTGTAAGACATAAAAACAATTACCACGGATAGTATTTCGGGTGCGATCATACCAGCACTAATGCACCGGATCCCATCAGAACTCCGCAGTTAAGCGTGCTTGGGCGAGAGTAGTACTAGGATGGGTGACCCCCTGGGAAGTCCTCGTGTTGCACCCCCTTTTTCGTTGCCCGTTTGCGTTTTTTTAGGTTTTAGGTGCGTTTTTTTTTCCTTTCTTGTTATGTCTATGCTCGGGCGGCATCCGGTTCAATGTTGATCGTTTTCGTGTTTCCCTGAACGGAGCCGATCCCTCACGTGGGTCCCACGCCTCGCGTACGAAAGCAAACGAGGTTCTGCGTCTTGTAAGACATAAAAACAATTACCACGGATAGTATTTCGGGTGCGATCGTACCAGCACTAATGCACCGGATCCCATCAGAACTCCGCAGTGAAGCGTGCTTGGGCGAGAGTAGTACTAGGATGGGTGACCCCTTGGGAAGTCCTCGTGTTGCACCCCTTTTTCGTTGCCCGTTTGCGTTTTTTTAGGTTTTAGTTGCGTTTTTTTTCCTTTCTTGCTATGTCTATGCTCGGGCGGCATCCGGTTCAATGTTGATCGTTTTCGTGTTTCCCTGAACGGAGCCGATCCCTCATGTGGGTCCCACGCCTCGCGTACGAAAGCAAACGAGGTTCTTCGTCTTGTAAGACATAAAAACAATTACCACGGATAGTATTTCGGGTGCGATCATACCAGCACTAATGCACCGGATCCCATCAGAACTCCGCAGTTAAGCGGGCTTGGGCGAGAGTAGTACTAGGATGGGTGACCCCCTGGGAAGTCCTCGTGTTGCACCCCCTTTTTCGTTGCCCGTTTGCGTTTTTTTAGCTTTTAGGTGCGTTTTTTTTTTTCCTTTTTTGTTATGTCTATGCTCGGGCGGCATCCGGTTCAATGTTGATCGTTTTCGTGTTTCCCTGAACGGAGCCGATCCCTCACGTGGGTCCCACGCCTCGCGTACGAAAGCAAACGAGGTTCTGCGTCTTGTAAGACATAAAAACAATTACCACGGATAGTATTTCGGGTGCGATCATACCAGCACTAATGCAACGGATCCCATCAGAACTCCGCAGTTAAGCGTGCTTGGGCGAGAGTAGTACTAGGATGGGTGACCCCCTGGGAAGTCCTCGTGTTGCACCCCCTTTTTCGTTGCCCGTTTGCGTTTTTTTAGGTTTTAGGTGCGTTTTTTTTTCCTTTCTTGTTATGTCTATGCTCGGGCGGCATCCGGTTCAATGTTGATCGTTTTCGTGTTTCCCTGAACGGAGCCGATCCCTCACGTGGGTCCCACGCCTCGCGTACGAAAGCAAACGAGGTTCTGCGTCTTGTAAGACATAAAAACAATTACCACGGATAGTATTTCGGGTGCGATCATACCAGCACTAATGCACCGGATCCCATTAGAACTCCGCAGTTAAGCGTGCTTGGGCGAGAGTAGTACTAGGATGGGTGACCCCCTGGGAAGTCCTCGTGTTGCACCCCCTTTTTCGTTGCCCGTTTGCGTTTTTTTAGGTTTTAGGTGCGTTTTTTTTTTCCTTTCTTGTTATGTCTATGCTCGGGCGGCATCCGGTTCAATGTTGATCGTTTTCGTGTTTCCCTGAACGGAGCCGATCCCTCACGTGGGTCCCACGCCTCGCGTACGAAAGCAAACGAGGTTCTGCGTCTTGTAAGACATAAAAACAATTACCACGGATAGTATTTCGGGTGCGATCATACCAGCACTAATGCACCGGATCCCATCAGAACTCCGCAGTTAAGCGTGCTTGGGCGAGAGTAGTACTAGGATGGGTGACCCCCTGGGAAGTCCTCGTGTTGCACCCCCTTTTTCGTTGCCCGTTTGCGTTTTTTTAGGTTTTATGTGCGTTTTTTTTTTTCCTTTCTTGTTATGTCTATGCTCGGGCGGCATCCGGTTCAATGTTGATCGTTTTCGTGTTTCCCTGAACGGAGCCGATCCCTCACGTGGGTCCCACGCCTCGCGTACGAAAGCAAACGAGGTTCTGCGTCTTGTAAGACATAAAAACAATTACCACGGATAGTATTTCGGGTGCGATCATACCAGCACTAATGCACCGGATCCCATCTGAACTCCGCAGTTAAGCGTGCTTGGGCGAGAGTAGTACTAGGATGGGTGACCCCCTGGGAAGTCCTCGTGTTGCACCCCCTTTTTCGTTGCCCGTTTGCGTTTTTTTAGGTTTTAGGTGCGTTTTTTTTTTTCCTTTCTTGTTATGTCTATGCTCGGGCGGCATCCGGTTCAATGTTGATCGTTTTCGTGTTTCCCTGAACGGAGCCGATCCCTCACGTGGGTCCCACGCCTCGCGTACGAAAGCAAACGAGGTTCTGCGTCTTGTAAGACATAAAAACAATTACCACGGATAGTATTTCGGGTGCGATCATACCAGCACTAATGCACCGAATCCCATCAGAACTCCGCAGTTAAGCGTGCTTGGGCGAGAGTAGTACTAGGATGGGTGACCCCCTGGGAAGTCCTCGTGTTGCACCCCCTTTTTCGTTGCCCGTTTGCGTTTTTTTAGGTTTTAGGTGCGTTTTTTTTTTCCTTTCTTGTTATGTCTATGCTCGGGCGGCATCCGGTTCAATGTTGATCGTTTTCGTGTTTCCCTGAACGGAGCCGATCCCTCACGTGGGTCCCACGCCTCGCGTACGAAAGCAAACGAGGTTCTGCGTCTTGTAAGACATAAAAACAATTACCACGGATAGTATTTCGGGTGCGATCATACCAGCACTAATGCACCGGATCCCATCAGAACTCCGCAGTTAAGCGTGCTTGGGCGAGAGTAGTACTAGGATGGGTGACCCCCTGGGAAGTCCTCGTGTTGCACCCCCTTTTTCGTTGCCCGTTTGCGTTTTTTTAGGTTTTAGGTGCGTTTTTTTTTTCCTTTCTTGTTATGTCTATGCTCGGGCGGCATCCGGTTCAATGTTGATCGTTTTCGTGTTTCCCTGAACGGAGCCGATCCCTCACGTGGGTCCCACGCCTCGCGTACGAAAGCAAACGAGGTTCTGCGTCTTGTAAGACATAAAAACAATTACCACGGATAGTATTTCGGGTGCGATCATACCAGCACTAATGCACCGGATCCCATCAGAACTCCGCAGCTAAGCGTGCTTGGGCGAGAGTAGTACTAGGATGGGTGACCCCCTGGGAAGTCCTCGTGTTGCACCCCCTTTTTCGTTGCCCGTTTGCGTTTTTTTAGGTTTTATGTGCGTTTTTTTTTTTCCTTTCTTGTTATGTCTATGCTCGGGCGGCATCCGGTTCAATGTTGATCGTTTTCGTGTTTCCCTGAACGGAGCCGATCCCTCACGTGGGTCCCACGCCTCGCGTACGAAAGCAAACGAGGTTCTGCGTCTTGTAAGACATAAAAACAATTACCACGGATAGTATTTCGGGTGCGATCATACCAGCACTAATGCACCGGATCCCATCTGAACTCCGCAGTTAAGCGTGCTTGGGCGAGAGTAGTACTAGGATGGGTGACCCCCTGGGAAGTCCTCGTGTTGCACCCCCTTTTTCGTTGCCCGTTTGCGTTTTTTTAGGTTTTAGGTGCGTTTTTTTTTTTTCCTTTCTTGTTATGTCTATGCTCGGGCGGCATCCGGTTCAATGTTGATCGTTTTCGTGTTTCCCTGAACGGAGCCGATCCCTCACGTGGGTCCCACGCCTCGCGTACGAAAGCAAACGAGGTTCTTCGTCTTGTAAGACATAAAAACAATTACCACGCATAGTATTTCGGGTGCGATCATACCAGCACTAATGCACCGGATCCCATCAGAATTCCGCAGTTAAGCGTGCTTGGGCGAGAGTAGTATAGGATGGGTGACCCCTTGGGAAGTCCTCGTGTTGCACCCCCTTTTTCGTTGCCCGTTTGCGTTTTTTTAGGTTTTAGGTGCGTTTTTTTTTTCCTTTCTTGCTATGTCTATGCTCGGGCGGCATCCGGTTCAATGTTGATCGTTTTCGTGTTTCCCTGAACGGAGCCGATCCCTCACGTGGGTCCCACGCCTCGCGTACGAAAGCAAACGAGGTTCTGCGTCTTGTAAGACATAAAAACAATTACCACGGATAGTATTTCGGGTGCGATCATACCAGCACTAATGCACCGGATCCCATCAGAACTCCGCAGCTAAGCGTGCTTGGGCGAGAGTAGTACTAGGATGGGTGACCCCCTGGGAAGTCCTCGTGTTGCACCCCCTTTTTCGTTGCCCGTTTGCGTTTTTTTAGGTTTTAGTTGCGTTTTTTTTTCCTTTCTTGCTATGTCTATGCTCGGGCGGCATCTGGTTCAATGTTGATCGTTTTCGTGTTTCCCTGAACGGAGTCGATCCCTCACGTGGGTCCCACGCCTCGCGTACGAAAGCAAACGAGGTTCTGCCTCTTGTAAGACATAAAAACAATTACCACGCATAGTATTTCGGGTGCGATCATACCAGCACTAATGCACCGGATCCCATCAGAACTCCGCAGTTAAGCGTGCTTGGGCGAGAGTAGTACTAGGATGGGTGACCCCCTGGGAAGTCCTCGTGTTGCACCACCTTTTTCGTTGCTCGTTTGCGTTTTTTTAGGTTTTAGGTGCGTTTTTTTTCCTTTCTTGCTATGTCTATGCTCGGGCGGCATCCGATTCAATGTTGATCGTTTTCGTGTTTCCCTGAACGGAGCCGATCCCTCACGTGGGTCCCACGCCTCGCGTACGAAAGCAAACGAGGTTCTTCGTCTTGTAAGACATAAAAACAATTACCACGCATAGTATTTCGGGTGCGATCATACCAGCACTAATGCACCGGATCCCATCAGAATTCCGCAGTTAAGCGTGCTTGGGCGAGAGTAGTATAGGATGGGTGACCCCTTGGGAAGTCCTCGTGTTGCACCCCCTTTTTCGTTGCCCGTTTGCGTTTTTTTAGGTTTTAGGTGCGTTTTTTTTTTCCTTTCTTGCTATGTCTATGCTCGGGCGGCATCCGGTTCAATGTTGATCGTTTTCGTGTTTCCCTGAACGGAGCCGATCCCTCACGTGGGTCCCACGCCTCGCGTACGAAAGCAAACGAGGTTCTGCGTCTTGTAAGACATAAAAACCATTACCACGCATAGTATTTCGGGTGCGATCATACCAGCACTAATGCACCGGATCCCATCAGAACTCCGCAGTTAAGCGTGCTTGGGCGAGAGTAGTACTAGGATGGGTTACCCCCTGGGAAGTCCTCGTGTTGCACCCCCTTTTTCGTTGCCCGTTTGCGTTTTTTTAGGTTTTAGGTGCGTTTTTTTTTCCTTTCTTGTTATGTCTATGCTCGGGCGGCATCCGGTTCAATGTTGATCGTTTTCGTGTTTCCCTGAACGGAGCCGATCCCTCACGTGGGTCCCACGCCTCGCGTACGAAAGCAAACGAGGTTCTGCGTCTTGTAAGACATAAAAACAATTACCACGGATAGTATTTCGGGTGCGATCATACCAGCACTAATGCACCGGATCCCATCAGAACTCCGCAGCTAAGCGTGCTTGGGCGAGAGTAGTACTAGGATGGGTGACCCCCTGGGAAGTCCTCGTGTTGCACCCCCTTTTTCGTTGCCCGTTTGCGTTTTTTTAGGTTTTAGTTGCGTTTTTTTTTTCCTTTCTTGCTATGTCTATGCTCGGGCGGCATCTGGTTCAATGTTGATCGTTTTCGTGTTTCCCTGAACGGAGTCGATCCCTCACGTGGGTCCCACGCCTCGCGTACGAAAACAAACGAGGTTCTGCCTCTTGTAAGACATAAAAACAATTACCACGCATAGTATTTCGGGTGCGATCATACCAGCACTAATGCACCGGATCCCATCAGAACTCCGCAGTTAAGCGTGCTTGGGCGAGAGTAGTACTAGGATGGGTGACCCCCTGGGAAGTCCTCGTGTTGCACCCCCTTTTTCGTTGCCCGTTTGCGTTTTTTTAGGTTTTAGGTGCGTTTTTTTTTCCTTTCTTGTTATGTCTATGCTCGGGCGGCATCCGGTTCAATGTTGATCGTTTTCGTGTTTCCCTGAACGGAGCCGATCCCTCACGTGGGTCCCACGCCTCGCGTACGAAAGCAAACGAGGTTCTGCGTCTTGTAAGACATAAAAACAATTACCACGGATAGTATTTCGGGTGCGATCATACCAGCACTAATGCACCGGATCCCATCAGAACTCCGCAGTTAAGCGTGCTTGGGCGAGAGTAGTACTAGGATGGGTGACCCCCTGGGAAGTCCTCGTGTTGCACCCCCTTTTTCGTTGCCCGTTTGCGTTTTTTTAGGTTTTAGGTGCGTTTTTTTTTTCCTTTCTTGTTATGTCTATGCTCGGGCGGCATCCGGTTCAATGTTGATCGTTTTCGTGTTTCCCTGAACGGAGCCGATCCCTCACGTGGGTCCCACGCCTCGCGTACGAAAGCAAACGAGGTTCTGCGTCTTGTAAGACATAAAAACAATTACCACGGATAGTATTTCGGGTGCGATCATACCAGCACTAATGCACCGGATCCCATCAGAACTCCGCAGTTAAGCGTGCTTGGGCGAGAGTAGTACTAGGATGGGTGACCCCCTGGGAAGTCCTCGTGTTGCACCCCCTTTTTCGTTGCCCGTTTGCGTTTTTTTAGGTTTTAGGTGCGTTTTTTTTTCCTTTCTTGTTATGTCTATGCTCGGGCGGCATCCGGTTCAATGTTGATCGTTTTCGTGTTTCCCTGAACGGAGCCGATCCCTCACGTGGGTCCCACGCCTCGCGTACGAAAGCAAACGAGGTTCTGCGTCTTGTAAGACATAAAAACAATTACCACGGATAGTATTTCGGGTGCGATCATACCAGCACTAATGCACCGGATCCCATCAGAACTCCGCAGTTAAGCGTGCTTGGGCGAGAGTAGTACTAGGATGGGTGACCCCCTGGGAAGTCCTCGTGTTGCACCCCCTTTTTCGTTGCCCGTTTGCGTTTTTTTAGGTTTTAGGTGCGTTTTTTTTTTCCTTTCTTGTTATGTCTATGCTCGGGCGGCATCCGGTTCAATGTTGATCGTTTTCGTGTTTCCCTGAACGGAGCCGATCCCTCACGTGGGTCCCACGCCTCGCGTACGAAAGCAAACGAGGTTCTGCGTATTGTAAGACATAAAAACAATTACCACGGATAGTATTTCGGGTGCGATCATACCAGCACTAATGCACCGGATCCCATCAGAACTCCGCAGTTAAGCGTGCTTGGGCGAGAGTAGTACTAGGATGGGTGACCCCCTGGGAAGTCCTCGTGTTGCACCCCCTTTTTCGTTGCCCGTTTGCGTTTTTTTAGGTTTTAGGTGCGTTTTTTTTTCCTTTCTTGTTATGTCTATGCTCGGGCGGCATCCGGTTCAATGTTGATCGTTTTCGTGTTTCCCTGAACGGAGCCGATCCCTCACGTGGGTCCCACGCCTCGCGTACGAAAGCAAACGAGGTTCTGCGTCTTGTAAGACATAAAAACAATTACCACGGATAGTATTTCGGGTGCGATCATACCAGCACTAATGCACCGGATCCCATCAGAACTCCGCAGTTAAGCGTGCTTGGGCGAGAGTAGTACTAGGATGGGTGACCCCCTGGGAAGTCCTCGTGTTGCACCCCCTTTTTCGTTGCCCGTTTGCGTTTTTTTAGGTTTTAGGTGCGTTTTTTTTTTCCTTTCTTGTTATGTCTATGCTCGGGCGGCATCCGGTTCAATGTTGATCGTTTTCGTGTTTCCCTGAACGGAGCCGATCCCTCACGTGGGTCCCACGCCTCGCGTACGAAAGCAAACGAGGTTCTGCGTATTGTAAGACATAAAAACAATTACCACGGATAGTATTTCGGGTGCGATCATACCAGCACTAATGCACCGGATCCCATCAGAACTCCGCAGTTAAGCGTGCTTGGGCGAGAGTAGTACTAGGATGGGTGACCCCCTGGGAAGTCCTCGTGTTGCACCCCCTTTTTCGTTGCCCGTTTGCGTTTTTTTAGGTTTTAGGTGCGTTTTTTTTTCCTTTCTTGTTATGTCTATGCTCGGGCGGCATCCGGTTCAATGTTGATCGTTTTCGTGTTTCCCTGAACGGAGCCGATCCCTCACGTGGGTCCCACGCCTCGCGTACGAAAGCAAACGAGGTTCTGCGTCTTGTAAGACATAAAAACAATTACCACGGATAGTATTTCGGGTGCGATCATACCAGCACTAATGCACCGGATCCCATCAGAACTCCGCAGCTAAGCGTGCTTGGGCGAGAGTAGTACTAGGATGGGTGACCCCCTGGGAAGTCCTCGTGTTGCACCCCCTTTTTCGTTGCCCGTTTGCGTTTTTTTAGGTTTTATGTGCGTTTTTTTTTTCCTTTCTTGTTATGTCTATGCTCGGGCGGCATCCGGTTCAATGTTGATCGTTTTCGTGTTTCCCTGAACGGAGCCGATCCCTCACGTGGGTCCCACGCCTCGCGTACGAAAGCAAACGAGGTTCTGCGTCTTGTAAGACATAAAAACAATTACCACGGATAGTATTTCGGGTGCGATCATACCAGCACTAATGCACCGGATCCCATCTGAACTCCG